>NW_020944476.1:817012-908634 GCF_900497805.2 Vombatus ursinus | reverse complement strand
ACACACACACACACACACACACACACACACACACACACACGAGCTTCCACAAGTTTGTTTTGTTTTAAGCTGTTTACCAACTTTCCATGCTGTGCAACCTGCAGGTTTAGATAATGAAAACTAAGTGAAATCAATATCCCCTACAGACCTACTGCCAACTGTAAGGGACTGGCTGAAATGCCAGCCTAAATCCCAAAGCCCAATAACTCTGACTTCAAAGGGAGATTACAATTCACAACAGAAATAGGTGGTTTTCTTATGCCTCAATGAACTAAACCAAAGTACGAAAACTCAATAGTATAACTGAAAAATCAAACTCTTGATGTTCATCACGGGTGTTACAGAGTTTGATTTTTGAAAGGGGCAGGATGGAAGGACTAGTGTCTCTGGTCACAGTGACGAACATCACCTCCAGGCTCAGATGACATCTGATAGTAATCTGTGCAAGCATCACCTGAGTTCCTAGGATTGTTTTTCCAATCTAGTTGAAAATGCCTGCGCCAGCAATTCCTGAATCAGCTTGTCCCTTGAACCCATGGTTGAAAGGTACAACTACCTGCTCTTTCTCAGCTGTTACCATTACCTACTCACCTACCCACAGGTCTGAGAAAAAGTACCAAGTGTGAAATGTCACAGTGAGTTAAAGCCAAACTCTCAATGGCCTAAGTGTTTACCTTTTGGCCAGCACCTACTCCCGGAAAGTATTTAGAATTAAATACTACCCTAAGGCATGTTATCCTTACATCTATTGGCAGGGCAACACCATCAAAGGATAAATGCCTTTGGCAAATGTCAGGTAACCATCACTCTCACCTGAATTCACTAGCCTAAAACTGAGATTTTTTTTTTAAAGTGCAAAATTTTCCTTAGGAAATATATAGCTGAACCAAGTAAGGGGCCAGGCCTCCTAGTTATCATCATTAACAGTAATAGTCATGGAATGAGGGCAGTCTTGTTAATAAGGAGGGAACCACCATGGTACCATGAGAAAAGCACTAGATTTGGACTGAGACAACCTGGGGTCAAACCCTGCTCTACAGAGTACCTATGTGACATTATTCAAATCACCTAACTAATCTGGGCCTACAGATCTTCATAAATAAAATGAGACAGCTGAACTAGATAACTTCCTGGGGTCCCTTCCAGCTCAAACCCTTTTTTTTTTTCCTGTTTCTACATTATCGGTTAAAATCCTTCTGAAATATATTAGTCCACTTTGCTGGTTTACTGGAAATGTAACTGAATATCACAAGATTCCTTTATGGTGACTTAGACAGTAAATATAAAGGGATCTTTCTTTTGTAAATCAGAATTCTGCCATGCCTCATTATCATTCTTAAAAATATCAAAGGTCATTGCCTGTGACTGAAGATTCAGCTCTGACATTCTGACATCAATGCAGATGTGGATGGTATACAGAACTGAACAATGTCTGTGGTGAGTCCATGACACAGTCCAGAAGCTACTTTGAAAAACCCAAGTTAAACAAAACCCCTAATATAAGCTTGCATTGCTGTGACTTGACTTTTTTTTTCCCAGTAAAGTGAAGTACAGCAAAAGTATTCAGTACAATGGAAGGTTCCATTTTATTGCTGCATTACCAATGATGTTTATTTATGCAAACAAAAACCCCTGAGATGATCACATGAAGAAGTGGTCAGCTTTTCCTTCTATATGGCTTTTTAATCTAGTGGATAAAATGGGGCAGAAAACAAAAGACCCAGGTCTCCTTGCTTTTTTAGACTTCTAGTCTAAATTTTTAGTCAAATGACATCATTTAAATCTACCAAATGTATATTAGATGTTTGCATGACTGCATTTGTATAATAGGTACTGTGGTTCTTGTCTTCCCAAGGGTAGGAGAGAAGAGTGGAGAGAGGAAAAGAATGTGGAACTAAAAATAGAAATCACATTTTAAAAAATGTTTATTAAGTGTCTACTTTGGGCATCTACGTGGCAGAGTGGATAGAGTGCTAGGCCTTGAGTCAGGAAGACCTGAGTTCAAATGTAACCTCAGATACTTCCTAGCTTTGTGACTGTAGGCAAGTCATTTCACCTTGTTTGCCTCAGTTTCCTCATCTGTAAAATGATCTGGAGAAGGAAATGGCAAATCACTCCAGTATCTTTGCCAAAAAAAAACCACCACCCTAAATGGGATCATGAAGAATTGAGCACAATTGAAATGATTGAATACCAAGTGTCAAATTTATTCATTCATTCATTTATTTATATTCATTCATTTATATTTGTTTTTATTTTTTAATATCATATATAATATACAAACAATATATTATTATATATAATATATAAATGATATATATTATTATTTATATTCATATTCATTTATTTATTCTAAATCTATGATCCTATTGAGCTGGAAAGGACCTTAGAGGCCATTAAATCTAAGCCCCTCATATTGAGGCAACTAGGTGGTTCAGTGGAGCTCTATCCTGTAGTTTAAAACATGAGTTCAAATCCAGCCTCAGACATATACTAACTGTGTGACTTTGGGTAAGTCACTTAACAGTTATTTGCTTCAGTTTCCTCAATTATAAAATAGGGATAATAACAGCACCTATCTACCAGGGTTGTTGTGATGCCCAAATGAAATAATATTTGCAAAGTCCTTAGTACAGCATCTAGTACATAGCAGGTACTTAATAAATGTTTACTTCCTTCCTTACAGATGAAGAAACTGAGGCACAAAGAGGTTAAATGACTAGTCCAAGATCATATAACCAGTACATATCAGAGGCAGGACTTGAACCTAGCTCTTCCTGACTGAAGTCAAAGCTCTATTCACTATGTACTCTACCTCTCTGCGTTTGGTATTAAAAACAAAAATTAAAAACAAAGGCCTTGCCTCAAAAAGTCGACTATGTAATTGGGGGGCTAAGATATTCACACAACTAAATATGATATGATGCAAAGTATGATATGGACAAAAAAAAGACCTCAGAGAGATCTAAGAAAATCTGAGGAGGGAAAAAATAATTTTCAGCTCGAGGGAGTGAGGAAAGATTTCATGAAGGAGATGGACCTTGAAAGAACAAAAGGATTTCAACAAGCAAAGATGAAGACAGTATACTTTCAAGATGGGAATGCAGGAAGGCAGAAGAGGGCAGGATGAGAGCTAATAGTCTCCTTTTGGCTGGAATGAAAAGTATGTGAAAAGAAAGGTGGAATGAAATAAGGCTGGTAAATTGAAGTTATGTTAGAGGTGCTAAAATACCAAGCTGAGGAGTTCTTAGTTTATCCTGCATAATTTATAATTTATATCCTATATAGTTTATAAGGAACCACTAATTTTTTTTTTGGATAGGGGGATAACTTGGTCAGATCTGTGCATTAAGGGAATGATTTTGGCAGCTGTGCAACTGCGAGGTGAAGGTCTGCTGATGGCACAAGGACCAGGTAAGAGACCACTGCAATCGTCCTGGCAGAAGTGAGGCAGTGGTGAACAAGGAGAATGGCAGTGTTAGTGGAGAGGAAGGATGTGTGTGAAATACTGTGAACATAGAACTGATAGGACATGGCAATGGATATGAGGGAGGATGGTGATGGAGAGGAAGAAGTAAAAAAATGATTTAGGTTTCAGGCCTAGATGGCCTAGGAAGATGGGAGTGCTATTGACATATATAAGAAAACTTGGTGGGAAGGGAGGGAAATGATAAATCCCTTTTCTGATGTGTTGCGTTTGAGGTTCGGCTGGAGTATCCAGGCAGAGATGTCAAAAGGCAGTCTGACTAGAGATCACAGATATATCTGCTCCTCTTAATTCCAATGCCTTTCCTCTCTTGATTATTTCCTATTTATCCTGTATATAGCTTGCTTTGTCAATATTTGTGTATTTGTATCCCTCATTAGACTGTAAGCTCCTAGAGGGCAGGGACTGTCTTTTGACTCTTTTTTATCCCCAGTACTTAGCATTAACGCCTGGGATATATTAGGTATTTAATAAATGTTTATTGATTGACTGCATAGAGGTGATAGCTGAAGCCACGAAAGTGAAGAGGTCATTCAGGGAGAGTAAATAAAAGAGACAGGAGATAGGAAGGCTTAGGAAAGAACTTGGGGGGGGGGGTGGCACATAACTCTTAGAGAATGGGCAGTAAGTTGGAGGTGAAATATAGAGGAGAAATCGGCAAGACAGAGGAATAAGCTGAAGATAATGTCATCAAAGTCAAGGAAGGATACATTTTCAAGGAGATCAAATAATATAGATCCATCACAGAGAATGGGGTTTGAGAAAAGACCACTGTATTTCATCACTTCAGATGCCCATTGGTGACCTAAAAGAAAATAGTTTCAGTAGGGTGGTCAAAATAGCAACCTGACTGAAGGGGTTTTGGGAGTAGATGGACCATGAAGAAATAGAAGCAGAGTATAGATTGCCCTTAGAAGAAACAAACAACAATAAACCTTTCTCACCCTCAGTGTGTCTCAATCTATGAAGTAGGTATAACAACATGTCAATTACTTTGCGACTCTTTAACTAAAATTGATGGAAAAATATAATACTGAGTCATTAAAACAAAAAAAATTAAATCAGGAAAGGGCTACTTTAAAGATTTTAAACTAGAAAAATGAATTCTCAAATACCAAGTTAATATTCAAACTTATAAGAAACATTTTAAAGGTCCAAAGGCCACTCTACAATTTTTCAAAAGGGCCTTGGGAGCCTTTTGAAAACAAAGGATTCAGTACTAACAAGAAAGGCCTGGTAGGCAAGTTCCAGGGATCATGTGGGCTAGGAAGAGACAAGCACTAAATGTTACCAGAAAATTCAAGGTCAGCACTTGCAATTTAATTTCCATTGCCTCAATTCCTCTCCCTAACAAAGGGGTCCGCAGTACCCACTAAAACACTGTATTCATTTACTGAGTGGCTATTTCAGATTCACTCTCCACTCATCCATCCATCCCTCCGGAGGGTTCAATTATTTGGGCTGTACCCAAATAAGTACAAATGGAGTGATTTATTTGGCATTTGTTTCAATCTGACATGTTAGGAGACAGAAAGCGGGAGAGAGAATAAAATCAAATGAAGAGGTAATTTCATATGAAACTACATAAGTGAAAGTGCACATGGAAAGGGCACATTTGAACGATCCTCCCAAATCTTGTTCATAGAGATTTTAAATGCCCATCCACACTTGAAATGCTTAAGCCAATCCAATTACTTGCTTGGCCTATAATTTTTTTTTTCTTTTTTCAAATTGAGCAGAAACTTCTAAAAGGAAAAAGCATGACTGCCAAAAGTTGCTATTAAATCAGAGCATTCTGAAATGAACTTTGGTTTTAAGATTTCTTAGGCATTAGTTTAATGCTGGCAAAATAAAACCCCTAATCTTAGCAGCCCTAACTGGTGCTTGGCATCCACTGTTCCTCTTCCCAGAGATGTCCTTGACTGAAAAAGGACAGACAGCTCAATTGTGCATGCCTTAGCAGGGCAAGAAGGGGGATTTAGTCCCTGCCCTCAAGGAGCTTACCTTCAGTCAGCTAATCTTCTCTTCTCCTTTCCCTTCCCCCTACTTTGTTTTTGCATCACATTCATTTACAAATATATTTTCCCCTACCTCAGCAATATTTCCTCTGCACCAAAGTTTTTTTTTTAAGTTCAGCAAAATGGACACACAAAATTTGACATGTACAAGACTTTACACTCACAGTATCCCAACCCCCTTGCCCCAAATCATTACTGTTGTTCAGTAGGATTCTTCATGACCCCATGTGGGGTTTTCTTGGCAAAGATACTGGAGTGGTTTGCCATTTCCTATCCAGCCCATTTTTATAGGCAAACAGGATTAAGTGACTTGCTCTGGGTCACACAGCTAGTAAGTATCTGAGGCCAGATTTGAATTCAGGAAGATGAGTCTTTCCGATTCCCAGCCCAGTATTCCCTCTACTGCTCTACTGAGCTGCTATGTCTCCCTCCATATTATCTCCAGAGTCAAAATTGATCATTATAATTATACAGCATTTAATTTTTACTGTCATCTTGTTTTAAAGTCACCTTTCAATGTACATTGTTGTAGTCACTGTGTGTGTGTGTGTGTGTGTCGGTACACACACACACACATATACATATGGGGAGAGAAAGAAAGAGAGAGAGAGAGAATTTTTTTATTTGGGCTTATTCACTTCTCTTTTTCCAGAGGACCAGGAAAGTTATATATAAATCCTCTCTACCACTCCCTAACCCCCAACTAACCCCCTACCCCACATACCATGAGTTAGTCCATGAGCTCTTACAAGAAATGAACTATGTTAGCAGTAAAAATAGTACATGGTCATCAAAGGGTTGTTCATTAGCATGCTGGAGAGTTGGAAGGCGCTCTGTATCTCAATGGATAGAGTTGCTCTTGTGATCTTCCTAACACCAATTCAGGAAGAGAAGACAGCGAAAGGCAGCTGGGGATAAGAGCTAGAGATATGGAAGTCATGGGGTTTGGGGAGAAATTCATGGCACACCCCTTGCAAAATTCCTAGCACACTAGTGTAAATGTGGCATAATCTTTAAGAACCCCCATTTAGAATCAATTAAGGACAACTAATTATGCTGGTGGCACATTGAAAAGATTCTTGGACTCATGTCAAAAAGGGAAAAATATGAGAAAAATTGACTTTCAATAAACTTTAAGCTCAGGAGGTATGGCTCTGCAGGACAGGCATTTTCTTTCAAGTCCTTTTTAGGGAACTGGCAATTTAGTCTGGTTTGGAAGGAATTGGCTAATCTTTATTGATTCCCCATTAGTTCAAATGGAGTTGAGTGTCCATAAAGCACCCTGTCGTCCAAAAAATGTCAGGTCAATCTTTCTCCCAGGGCTGGCCATTCCCAGACTCTTTCTCTGCTGTACCATTTCCACATACATGCAGAGTAGGACACAGAAAGTATAGTAGTACTTTTAGGGTTTCAACTTTCTAAACTAAAGACATATTTACTTCTAGCAAAACCCAAATGGCCTGAATCCAAACTACACCTGGCTAGGAAGGGCTCCCTTTCAGTCTACGGAGACACCATGGCCTGCATCAGGGTCATCTTCAGTTCCTGGAACCCCTAGAGATGGAAAATTAGAGGTCTAGGACCTACATGGGAAGTTTCAGTTTAGTATACAATTTTCAGCCCTTCTGTGAACTCATTCATCTCCAGATGAGATGACTTCAAGGTCATCTCTTGAACTACCCTACTTAGCAAGGTTGACCAGACATCCATGACTACTCCCCAGGCCCAATCCCAATGTAACTATAAATCTGCATATCCAAGGCTAACCCCAAAAGAACCTGACCTCTAGGATTAGAGGAGAGACCTTCAGAAGGATAGACGATGACCTCCCTGATTTCTACACTATGTTGACATGCAAGTAGTACTCTCTGTCACTCCGCTGGAAGCTGATTAATACTCAGAGCCAGTCACTTGGGGTTACCAGAGATGCTCAAGGAGATTTTATACCTTTTAAAGCTATCCAGTTGCCTCCACTGATTCCATACCTTGAGAGTATTTTGATACCTTGGTGAATCAGTCACCTCATCAGTATGGGTACAGATTCCAACCCATTCATTCCTTCTCATCACATGTGACTCTTGTCTCTACTCTCCCATAAATCTTGGAGGGTGGGTTTGGAGACGGGGGAAGAGCTAATATGCTGCAAGATTTCCTCTAGGTCTAGATGGTCTAATTATCTCCATCACAGCAGCTAGTACCAGTCTCAGATCAATTTACACCTCTCATTCAGCAGGCAAAGTGGCAATGGCTTCTGGGCTAGGAAAAATAAAGATTTTTATAATGTATTGCTAAGATTGATAATTTGTTCTTCTACTACTGAAGGGTTATAAGTCTTGTTTTTGCTGGGCATATGGCTAATGGGGGCATAGGATATGAAGAACATAAATAATGGAACTGGAAATCTGTTCATAAAAACTTTAGTGGCAATCCCTCATTCTTCTAAGAATGTATTTCCAAGGGTGGTGGAAGATGGAGTGGAAGGTGTAGTCTTTCCAAGGGTAGTGGAATGAGTGCCAGATTTGGAGTCTGAGGACAGGGGTTTGAATCCCAGCTTGGATTTTTACTCTTTGTGTGATCCTGGGCAAGTCACTTAACCACTTAATGTCTGTCTGCTTCAGTTCCCTTACCTGTAAAATAGTGATAATAATAGCACCTATCTCCCAAGGTTGTTGTGAGGATCAAATGAGATAATATTTGTAAAGTGCTTAACACAGTGCCTGGCAAATAGCAAGCATTTGATAAATGCTTGCTCCCCTCCCTTCTTTCTCTAAGCACTCAACAAAAAAAACAAACAAACAAACTTGGATTTTGGAATCCAGATGAAATTATTTCCTATGCTTCTGAAAAATAAAATAAAATCCCAACTGATCACCAAGTCCAAGACAGTTTTTTGGCAACATAGTAAAATAGGAATTACTCTTCAGTCTCAGGAAAAAAAAATTTAATAGCTGCAGTATTCTCTAACTAGGAGGAGTAGGGGTGGAATTAGATCCTATTCATCAATTCAGGCTGTGTGGCTGATGGAAGTATGATACCTACATTCACCTTAAGCTCTGTTTGTTCTAAGATCCTGCCGTGTTTCAGAGTAGTTGCTAGCCAGAATTACCATGTCAGTGCCTCACCTGTATCTGGCCCCTGCACCATTCCATGGCCATACTTACTGCTGAAGAAAAGAAAGTTCTTGCCACCAAAGTCTTCAGCACTGTCACATGATTCAGCACCAGAAAGTGACAGCATTTTATCCAAGGAAATGACATCAAAGAAGAGGCACTACCATCTTGCTTTTGCCTATGCACCCTAAGGACCATGGGACTTTCCCGTTTCATTTGTAGCTGAAAAATCCTAACTACCAAATAAAGAATTGCTACTGTCCTGGTTGGAATATCCCACCAATACAGACAGGAATGGCACAGGGCTGAGACAAGGAAGGATAGGGATAAGCCAGGGGTGGGGAACTTGTGGCCTCAAGGTCATTAGGTCCTCAGGTGTGGCCCTTTGACTGAATCCAAACTTGGAGGGCTACACTTGAGGACTAGAGGGCCACATGTGGCCTTGAGGGCATAGGTTCCCCACCCCTGGGATAGGCACTGGACCTGTAATTTCATTGGCATAAAGAACTCCCAGGTTAGAACACTTCCTCTACCAATGAGATACCTTCTCTGCAACTCAGTATTAGATGTGACATTCAGTGACTTGTTCAGGGTTGCACAGTGGATAGAGTGCTGGGCAGAGGCAGAAGACCTGATTTAACTCTGGCCTTAGACACTGAATAGCTATGTGGCCCTGAGAACGTTTCTTAATCTCTGTCTTTCTCAGCTTTTTTGTATTTATTCTGCATTTACTTATATATGTACATGACCTTAGAGATCATATGATCCAATCATTTTACAGTAAGGAAATTGAGACCCAGAGAAGGGAAGTAAGTTACCCAAGGTCAGATCTCTCCCCACTATGCTACAAAGCAGAAAAATGTAGGCAAAAGTGCAATGTGCTCACATAAGCAATAGGGTGATGGGGCACCCTGTTCTCTTGAGAAAAGTTCTAGCCCATGAAGTTCTTCTCTAAGGCAGAGGGTTGGATAAAATGTCACTGTTATAAGATGGCATATGCCAGACATCCAGAAGGTAGGGCAAATGCTCCTCACTCTTCTGCTCCTAGCCACCAAACTGGCTTGGCTCCAGGATGGTTCCAACCATTCAAGTTTTAGGAGGAATTGCTGAAGAGGGTTAGGATGGCCCTTAGCAGCCCTTTAAAGATATGGTCTGGTCTTGAACTTCTGGGAGACTTAATTGATCCTAGTGGATATGATCTTGTCTTCTCTTCCTCCTCACCAACTGCCTTCCCACCCAGGAGTAACTATCACTCTGAGGACCCAATCTCCTGATTGGTGTCCTCCTGCCCAGACCAGTATTTCAGGAAGGGTCCCTGCCATGCATCACTTTCAACTCAACTCTATTGCCTTCTCCTCCTCCTTAACATCTGCCATGTTCCCCTTCACCTTTATCTGTGGTCTTCTCCCATTAGAATGTAAGCTCTTTGAGGGTAAAAACTGTCTTGTTTACTGGTATTTGCAGCCCTAAATTAGCACAGTGTCTGACATGTAGCAAGAGCTTAAAAAGTGTTTCTTCTATATCTATCTATCTATCTATCTATCTATCTATCTATCTATCTATCTATCTATCATTTTAAGGTCTGTCCCAAATACTAACATGGAATAGAATCAGATCTCTGGGCTGTCCTAGAATTAATTTCAATCTCTTGGGAATCCTCTGTACCGGGGGAATCACAGTGTAAGATTTGAGCATGTTAAGACTGAAGAAGAGAGAACATGAAAGAACATTCTGAATCCCAGGGGGGTCAGTCCAGAATGGTGTTGGATTTGAGGATAAGAAAGCAGGGTGTGTACTAGAGAAGGAAGAGAAATGAAGAGAGCAGTTTAGGCTACAATAGTCAGAAAGGGCATTATGGAAGTAGTTGGACTTGAGCTGAACCCTGGATGATAGTTAGGATTTTAATAGGCCTAAGAAATAGGGAAGGATGGTGGGATGAGAGTGGGAGGAAGGAAAGGAAATGATGTAAGTAAACATGGGATTATAGAAACAGACAGAATGTATTCCAGAGAATGTGAGGAAATGTGACTAGTAAGAGTGGAAAATTTGGGAAGGGGAATGATGGGAAATAAGTTGGGATAGGTAGGGTTGAACAGATTATACAAGACTTTAAATAGCAGACTGATCAGTTTGGACTTAATCCTATAGGCAAGGAACATGACTGGAGATTTTCTCATTACATATGTATAAGCTTCCAGCCTTCCCAAGCCAAGTTTCACCTCTGGCTTTGCTCACCTCATCTGCACCTCAGTCACTTGAGAGCACTTACGTCAAGAAGGACTAGATCAGCTCAGGTGTCAAACCTTGGGAGCATCCAAGTGTCAGGGAGCACTTGACAGAGTGTTTATAGACAGGGCTTTCTATGGCCACTAAGTGACAAATGATGTTAATAGGGTGGAGTGACCTTGGCCCTTCAAAAGAGCTACTCTTCACCTTCAGACACAATCAACAGTCACCCTCCCTGATAGATCTCAGTAAGTAGGAGGAGTACAATGCCAGGGAAGGAGCCGTCCTAGATAAATATTCCTAGTCCACATCTGTCCCATAACAAGACAGCTTTCTCTTATCATTCCCATCAGTTCCAGGATCCTTACTGCTTTATCCCTTCCACTTTCTGGTTAACCTAGTTGGTCCCCTTGTATCAGGATCCCTTCTCCTCCAATCCACATTCTCTTATTGCCAAAAAAATGTTTCTAAACCTCAGTTTTCATCATTTCACTTCCCCTTCCCCCCACACACAATGGATCTCTATTGCTGACCACATCAAAAGCAAACTCTTCTGCCTAGCTTTAAGGCCCTCCATAAATGGGTCCTACTCCATCTATCCCAACCTTACTATCGCACTATTGCTCTACAAATGCCCTCTGCTCCAGTCAAGCCAGTCTCCTCATTACTTCATGCAAACACTATGCTCATTCCTGCCTAGGCACCTTTGTTCATGTTAACCCCCTTTTACCTGCCTCTGCCACATCCAGCACTTCAGTGTGTCATGTTTTCATTGTCATTCCCTCCTCCACCTCAGATCACAACCTTGCTACACCTTAGTATATGGTCTTTGTAACAGTCATAGATTGGTCAATGGGCAGGGTATTGTGGTTGAGTCCTTGAAGCGTGAGCAGATATTCCTCACCTGTTTCAATTCAAGTGACTCCTTGGAAGCATGGAATGAACCTGTTTCCAGTCGTACATGACTGAAAGGCTGGTATTGTATGAAGATGAAAATTCTTCTAATTGGCTGTGGTATCTAAAGAATTGATAACTCAGGGGTTACTAAGCCAGAATGGAGTAGGCATACAAAAGGGGTGACCCACTCTGCATCATTCTCTTTATTTTGGGGGTTATGAGGACAGAGGACTAGTTTGAGTTGACTCTAAGATGGGGTAAAGGGGGAGTGTAGCCACCCTGTCTCCTAATATGCCATGGTGGTCACCAGCACATGGCCACTTTTATCTCCTGTTTGTTATTTCTTGATCTGAGATGAGTAAATAATCTGAGATGGAAGTGTCCAGGCAACCTTGTGAGTTTGTAAGATCCAGAGGTCCTACTAGAGGTATATTAGTCAGAGCTAAACGATGATAGGAGCAATGACTCCTAGAATGGTGATGGATGATGGCAGTGAAAGGGGTAGCAGATAGATTTAGAAATTGTCATCCAAGAATGGTGGCAGCATTAAGGAGCATGACCGTAAGGGGTACACAGAAAGAAGTAAGGATGATGAACTCTAAAAAGGCACTGACCTTTGAAGCTCAGGTGATATACCTAAGGGGAACTTCACGAGGATGCCACAAATGGACAAAAGGACTACCATGACCAAGAGTGAGGATATATCCCTTTGCCATACATACTCCCTACACATGTTCCTCACTACCACTGTACTTTAAATTTGATCCTATTCTCCCCACGGACTCATATTTGCGGAAGTGTATCCCAGATTTTGGGGAAAATGTTTTATACGAACTTTTTAATAGACCATCTAAAAGCTAATTTTGCCTGCTTGCTGGCTGATTGTTAATGAGGAGTACACTGATAGAGGCTCAAGACTGTTAGTCCTAGAAACCTAGCCCTTAGAACTGAAGAGTAGTGGTGGTGGTGGTGATCCTAGAGGGGCACTGCATCTTCATAAATGGCTACACCAAAAAAAAATATTCACCATGTTATGTCCAATTGTCCAGTGATGAAGTTCTCTGAACTTAGCTGGCCTGGTTCTTCAACAAAAGGCAAAATCTCTTGCTAGTACTATATATAAAGCTTGGCAGGACCTATTAGAGACCCACTATCAGAGTTGCAAGGCTATAAGAACAGATCGTCATTCAGAGTGAACACAAAATCACAGAGTTTACAGACTGTTGTCATAAACTTTGAAAACCTAGAGTTGCCTCCAAGTTACTTTCAGACCTCAGAGAAAGGAGAAGGGAATAGTGGAGGCCCTTCATCCAAATTTTGTTGTATGGGGCTTGAACTTGGTCTTAAAAATTAAGTAAGATCTGTAAATAAAGCAAATGGAGGATGGACACAGGAATACCTCAGTGCAATGTCAAAGAGATCTAGCGCTCCTGAATGTTGGATGGATCTCCTGTGGAGGATGCACAGGAGGAATGAATGAATGAAAAAGCATTTATTAATGTCCTTCCTTAGGTGCAAGGCATTGTAAGGAGAACATGAGTAAGAGTCGTATGGAATAAGAAGGCCTATACTGCAATCTGCATCATTTAGGGTAGCCCCCGCTATCAGAGGAAGTCCCTAAATTGATGAGATCACAGATCCATTCTTTAATGAAGGAAGGGTTCAATCTCACATCCTTCATATGAAGCTTGACTTCTTCAGCTCACACTGATCTCTCCACCTGAAGCCACCTCTACCCACCATCATCTTCATTTCCCCCTCCCAAGTGGAATCTTGGACTCTACCCCTGGGATGTTGGGCTCTCATAGCTTTTGCTTTACCCACGGTTCATCTACCAGGAACCAGGTTTCTGCGTCACCCTTGCATGTCACCTCCCCCCTTCCTTTTTCAGCTCCCTGTACTTTTGTGTGTTTTCTCTATTTCACATTTCATGCATGTTGATCTCCCCCTTTTCTCCTCAATTTCCATTTTCTAGGCTGACTTTCTATAGCAAGAAAGAGTCCGGAGGAATGATGTCCCAGCCAGATGGAAAGCTGCCAGAGGCCAAATGAAGGGGTCATGGTGACTCAGTCTGTGGCACGATTCCCTCTGATTCAGACTTGGCCCACTGTTAGAGAGTCAGGCTATACGCAGAGAACATCATTCAGGACGGACAAAAACCCAGGTCACTTACAGAATACTGCAGTGAACAACAGCTCTTGACCAAATCCCAGTGTGGAGAAACAGCATCTCTCTCCTTCAAACTGCCCCACTATTAAAGAGTGTGTTTAACTACATCTGATGGTATAGTATGCCCTTATGGAGGCACTATTTCCCATCTAACCAATTAGCAGATGAAGGAAGCTCGCAGTTTTTAGTAATTTACAATCCTCCAGGGCTCAGGAAGTGATTTCATACCCTAATGGGTTTTTTTAAGTTGTTGTTGTTATTCAGTTGTAACCAACTCTTTGTGATCCCCTCTGGAGTTTTCTTGGCAAAGATACTGGAGTGGTTTGCCATTTTCTTCTCTAACTCATTTTAAAGATCAGGAAACTGAGGCAAACAGAGTTAAGTGACTTGCCCAGGGTCACACAGCTAGGAAGTGTCTGAGGCCAGGTTTCAACTTAGATATTCCTGATTCCAAGGGGATAGATTTAGACTAGCTGAGGGAGTTGAGGTGAGTAGGAAATCTACATTTTCTAACTCAAGAGCCATTATGTTCCTGCTATTGTCTTTACATTACTTTCTTTTTGGTACATGTTCTCCCTTAAGAATGATTTTAGGAATATAAATTCAGAAAATAAACAATAATAGTGCTCACCTAAATACATTGTATTTTCCTAGAGAAAGACTATGGCAGGGGTTCTTAACCTTTCTTTGTGTCCTGAACCCCTTTGGCAATCTGATAAAGCCCACAGATTCCTCTTCAGAGGAATGCTTGTAAGTGCATAAAATAAAAGGCATAGGATTACCAAGGAAACCAATAAACATAATATTTTTTCTCCCATCCAAGTTCATGGACACTGTGAACTCCATTGTCGAGGGGCTGTGGATCCCCTGTTAAAACCCCCAGTCTATGGGAGACAACTGGGTAGACAGGTGCCAACTTCTGATTTCTGCAGTTGCTTGACTTTCAGTTCAGCCCCTCCCAGCATTTCCTGGCTATACACTTTAACATGAAGGCTCATTAGACATCAAACTCAATCAAAGAAACTCAGTCCAAACAGGCAAAATGACTTAGCTGAAAAAATGTCTATGCAAAGGGCAGGATTCATTACCCTTTGACTTCACCTTCTTAAATTGGGGGCACCACCTTCCTGAGAGGATGGATACCACTACCATTCCACAGACACCATTTACGCTTAGCAAGAGGAACCACCCCCCAACCCCAGCCTAAACATCTAAAAATACCCAGCCCAATCACACAAATTTTGATCTCCCTTAAAATCTTATAGCTCCACAGTTTAGGGGTTGTATGTTCAGGAAATGACTCAGTGGAGGGGGGAAGGGGAGAGATCTGGATTTATATCATTTTATATATTTAGAACTTAGAGGTCACCTAGCCCAAATCCCTCATTTTACAGGACAGAAAACTGAGCTCCGGAAAAGTTAAATGACTTTGCCCACGGTCATACACAGAGTAAGGGCAGCTAAGTGGTGTAGTAGACAGAGTGCCCAGCTTGGAGTCCGGAAGACAGGAGTTCATATCTGACTTCAGGCACTTACTAGCTGTGAGACCTTGGGCAAGTCTTTTAACCCTGTTTGTTTCAGTTTCCTCGTCTATAAAACGAGCTAGAGAAGGAAATGGCAAATGGCTCCAGTATCTCTGCCAAGAAAACCCCAAATGGGGTCACAGACAGACAGACTCAGAGAGTCAGACAGGACTGAAACGACAGAACATACATAGAGTAAACAAATGACAAAGGTGATATCACAACATGATAGAAGGAGAGCTAGAAGGCGCCTACAACATCCCTTCTATTTTACAGAGAAGGAAACTGAAGTCCAAGGAGTTTAAGTGATTTACCCAAAAATCTCACAAGTAGTGTCAGAATCAAGAATTCAAATTCTCCCTCCCTCCTTCTGACTCCAATTCCAGTGCTCATTCTCCTGGGCCACACTGATACAATATGGTATAATGGAAAGGACCCTGAAATCTGAGTCAGAGGCCTGGGTTTGAATCCTGACTTTGCTACTTACTACTTGTATATCTTGGGCAAATTATCAAAACTCAGCTTCCTTAACTATAAAATACAGATACTACTACTTGTACTAACCACACAACAGAAGGATCAAAGGTGAATGTGTACAAGGCGCTACTTAATTCTAAAGCACTACCAAGATGCAAGTTTTTAGCATCATTACCACAACATGATGAAGCTGTATACATTTTAATTCAACATTTATTAAGCACCTACCACATACTGGGTGCCTCGCCAGGTGATAAGACAGTGAGGTTAAAAAATTAAACAGTTCCTGCCCTCAACGTGCTTACATTCTACTAGGTGAAGATAACATGTAAACAGATCAGTAAAAACCAAGTAATTTGCAGATGGAGAGAATACTAACAGGGAATAGGAGAAGGGGGAGGAATTGGGAGACATTCCAAAGGGAGGTTACGCGCAAATGGAGTCTTGTGGGACTCAGAAGAAAGGTCTGCTTATGTGAATACACTGAAATGCGGAATAGAATTTTGAGCCTATTTTGGCTCATAGAGTCTCAAACAAGGTCGAAATGATGGGTGGCAGCTATACGATGCAGGACTTTAAAGAGTTAATAAGAGGCAATGGGGAGCGAGTGATGGTTTTTTTTTAACTGAGAAGTGATATGATTACATGCACTCTTTTGACTGCCCAGCCAGATTTCTTTTCAATATTTATGTAAAGTCTACAAAATAGTGCTGAATGAATAAATGCTTATTTAATTAATATACATAAGCAGAGCAATTTCATACCTCTGTGATAAGAAAATGCACTTCTGCATGGTATTGATTTTTCCTTTACGGATAAAGCATTGAACTTAGGAGTCAAGAAGACCTGGGTTCAGATCCTCCCTTGGACATTTCCTTGCTGCGTCACTTTCTGTGTTTCATTTTCTTTACCTGTAAAATGGGGGTTGGGGGCAGCTAGGTGGCGCAGTGGATAGAGCACCGGCCCTGGAGTCAGGAGGACCTGAGTTCAAATCTGGCCTGAGACACATAACATTAACTAGCTGTGTGACCCTGGGCAAGTCACTTAACCCTATTGCCTAGCAAAATAAATAAATAAATAAATAAAATGGGGGTTGGAGGAGGAGTGGGAAGTTGGTCTGGATGGTCTCCAAGATTGCTCTCATCTCTAAATATATAATCCCATGATCATGAAACCTCCAAGAAAATGTCTAGCAAATAATCTGTTCTGTACATATGTAAAGGCTATTTCACCCATTAGAATGTAAGTTCTATGAAAGCAGGACTTTGTTTTTTCTTTGTTTTCCTAATGCTTAACATGGAGCCTGGCAGATAGCAACTACTTAACCAATGCTTTTTATTGATCTGATTAATGGTACAGAAACCAACTTATCGGCAAGACGAAATAATAATGATTTGACCTGATCTTTCACAAAACTGATCCTTTGGAGCTAACTAATCAATTTTTAATGGGAGCTAACTCATTCTAAATACCATATCATATATGGGATGTCTCATTCTCCAATCATAAATTAGAGCACCAGATTATTATATGGAGGCTTTCATCTGAGCATACTAAATGACAAAGACACTCTCATTAAATCAGAGGAGCTTATCCATGTGCAAACTGAGTCTTGTTTCTATCAAGAGATCTATCAAAGCCACTGGGAGAGGGCTATGGACACCCCTTTCAAGACTGACTCCAACCAAGGAATCAGGGTCCCTATAGATTCTCCCCAAAAAGGTAGTGTTTTAAGAGCTTGGTTCCACAGGTCTTCCCAGACAGCAAGAAAATCCTTGAGTCCCAAAACCTTTGAGAAACCAGAGACCCCAAGCTGAAAGTTTTGGAATTGGTTTCCCCTCTCCTCAAGAGCTGCTCTAGACACACTAGGGCCAGAGGGTCTCAAGGGCAGGACTTCTTCCATGAACAGGGTTTGTCAGTATCCAGCCTCACCACTAGAGGGCTCCAGGCCCACATATATTGAAAAGGGGTCAAAGACCACCAGCCCCCTTGTCTGGACCACCTCCCCTCCAACCCCCCCATGAATCTCCTGATGCTCTGAGGACACTGGGAATAAAGTGGCCCCAAGGGGCCAAGCCTAACGTCAAGTAGGAGTAGAAGTCCCTTACTGCTTAATAGCTTCTGCAATTTCAACATTAAAGTTCAATATTTAGGAGTTATTCAATAACATTCAGTAACATTCAATATTTAGAGTTGACACCTTAGCATCCTCATTTGTAAAATGAAAGAGTTTATAAGGTTCTTAACCTAAGATCCATGAATTTGTTGGTTAAAATATTTTATAACTATTTTATTATATTTGGTTTCCTTTATAATCCAGTGTATTTTATTATATGTGTTTTAAAATATTATTCTGTGAAGGGGAACATAGGCTCCATCAGACTGCCAAAGGGGAGTCCATGGGATAAAAAGGAGACTAGATGGTCTCTAAGGTCCTTACTAGGGCAGCTAGGTAGCACAGTGGTTAGAGTGCCCAGCCTGGAGTCAGGAAAACACATCTTGAGTTCAAATCCAGCCTCAGACACTTACTAGCTATGTGACCCTAGGCAAGTCACTTAACTCTGTTTGCTCCAGTTTCCTCATCTATAAAGTGAGCTGGAGAAGGAATGGCAAACCACTCCAATATCTTTGCCACAAGAACCCTAAATGAGGTCATGAAGAGTAGGAAGTGACTGAAAAACAACTCAACAATAACAACAGACCAAAGTCTTATTAGCTCTAAAGTACCAAAGAACACTGAATTTACATACAACTTCTAAACTCTGGAAATAGAGGAGTAATCCTCTTTGCCTAAGCACAGCTTGCCAAAGGTGAAAATTACCCACATGGCTTTCAGTTGCACTGGAAGAGTGTAAAAAGCAAAGAAGACAGAGCTAAAATGGGATGAAAGGAGCAAAGGACCCTCTTTTAGACTTGGAAACTCACAGGATCATAGATTTCGAGCTGGAAAGAACCTTAGAAGTCATACAGTTCAATCTCCTCATTTACAATTTAGGAAACTGAGCCTCAAAGGCTAAATGACCTGTCCAAGGTTATACAGACAATAAGTGGAAGATATGGGATTGGACCCAGATCCTTTGAGTTTGGAATCTATCACTCTTTCTATACTGATCAAATAGCCTCATTCATTTTGGGGAGGCCAGAAATGTGTTGATTTTGGAATATACAAAGAGCAAGTGAACTTTCCAAAAATGTTGCTTAGGGAACTAAAATTAGAGAAAAATTGCCAAACTGCCTTCCATACTATCTGCAGCCTATTATATAGTCAAAGAAAGGATTCTAGACCCCAGATAGGGACCATCACAGTAGAACAATCAAAGCCTAGAGGAGGTGAATATAGGCATTCCTAGGCTTGATGGTCTTACATTCTGGACAAAGGATTAACATGCACTATTAGATATTCTCTATCCAGTTATGTGCCATGGCGGGGTGGAGTTAGAACATCTTTCCTTCTTTCTTAACTAGTCTCTTCTTATATATCAAGGAAAGATAGGACCCAAAGCTTGCCAGCAACATTTTTGATCCTGTGTAGATAGGCTTAGAATCTAAACTCAGCAGCAGTGTAACCAAGTGGTAATATTACACTAGTAACATCTTAGAAGGAAGATTTAGGTCATAGATCTGACATTGTCCTTCCTTTAGAAGCAGTAACTCAGCAGTCTGCCATAAAGAATATGTCCTTATTATAGGGGAGGAATGTCCTTGGATATAGGTACTTAAACTTCTACTTAAAAGCAGCAGACCAAAGAACTAGGAAAGTGATAAGAAGCCACATCTACAAATAATACATGCATTTGATAGGCCATCAAGGCCTTCAGACAGAATCTTAAGAGTTAATTCAAGGAGAAAATGTGGGCAAAACTGAATAAAAATTACTGGAGAGTCCAATCAAATTAGCATCTGTGAGAAAATTGAGGGAGAAGCTAGAAAAAGCAAAAATAGCCTCAAAGGCATTGAAATTCAAATCACCCTTGACTATCATAATCCCAGGCTGGAGAGAAAATACAAGAATTCCTCAGGCACTGAGGAATTTTCCCTAGTGTAACATCTAGAGAGAACAGGGAAGGCTTGGTGGTGGTCATTATCATTGATTTAATGACTACACCCAAGTCTTTAGAGATGCCACAAAGAAATTTATTATATTTTTCTAGAAGTTCATCCCAGCCTTCTTGGTCCATTATTACATTAATAACACTCATAAACTGGGAGAACTTTAAAAGCTTTAAATCTGATATTTAGGCAACTAGTCAGAATCAAAACTCTGGTTATGCTTCCCTATTGTTTAAAAAAAAAAAGGGAAAGAAAAATCTCAATTAAACTGGAATCACCTCTTTCAACGCCTGCCAAGGGGACTGAAGATATTTTTTTTTTGGAAGACTATTTTCATTTGGAACGGCAAAAAAAACCTTTTTTTTTTTTTTTTTTTTTGCAGAAGCAACTTTTTAATGTGATTCCCTCTTCCCCATCATGTTCACTCCCATGGCAGGACACACACTGCCAATTTCTAATCATACTTTTAAAAAATGTGTCCCATGGAAAAGCTTCTGCATTCAATATAAGATCATTTCAAAAAGGGCAACTTTTAAGATCACCCTTTAGAAATTAGTAGGTGGCCATGAGGGTGAAAACAAAATGTTCCCAGTGCCTGCTTCAGTGTGCAAGGTCTATTTCCAAGGGAATATGTTGTTCCTGAAGTCAATGTGAACTTTGGGGAGAATGATAAATTTCTGCAGGGCACCAGAGGGACTTTCAGATGTAAGAACAGTGATAAAGTGGTTAGCTTTACAACTTGAAAATATCAGGATAGTTAAGGATATGAAGTAAAAACAGACAGAGAAACACACAGCACACTAACACTAAAATGAACTGCCAAAAACCATTTAGTTCATCCCTATGCCTCCAGATAAATTATCATCCAAAATCTCAGGCACGCACATTAACTAATCTCCATGCATTTCCTTGTATGGATCTCCTAGCACTCAATTTTGGTGGTCTGTTTTTTCAGCTGTTGTGTACATCTGCAC
Organism: Vombatus ursinus; assembly: GCF_900497805.2. Classification (NCBI taxonomy): domain Eukaryota; kingdom Metazoa; phylum Chordata; class Mammalia; order Diprotodontia; family Vombatidae; genus Vombatus; species Vombatus ursinus. The sequence continues at coordinate 887,703 of NW_020944476.1, read as the reverse complement.
AGTAAGAGAGAATGCAGAATGGAGACAGAGGAAAACTCTTTTCTCTGCGTCTCTATAGGATTATTAATCTAGACTTAGAAGAGACCACAGAGGACATCCAAGACAATTCAGAATGAGGGATCTGAAGCCTAGGAAAGGTAAATGATGTCCCTGAGGTCACACAGGTAATAAATATCTGAGATGGGATCTGGATTCAGCTCTTCTGACTCCATAGCCAGTGTTCTTCCTATTCAAGGGGTTATGACTATAAATTAATATTTCACTCAACAGGCTGGTAATTTATCTGTAATTTCCACTCAGAGAGTTGATTGGGGGCAATGAGAAGTGACGTAACTTGTGGAGGGTCACAAGCTTATGTAGTATATTTAAGAGGAAAGACTTTAACCAAGGTCTTCCTGACTCTGAGGTCAGCCTTCTATCTACCGTGGCACGCTGCCTCTCACCAAGCAGACCAGAAATTATACATTCAATTAGGTGCTGTCTTTCAGTTGTCAGTCACCTCAGCAAACTATATTTCCTATTTATCCTGTATGTAGCTTGCTTTGTCTATATTTGTTTGCATGTTGTCTCTTCCATTAGAATGTAAGCTCCTTGAAGGCATGGACTGTCTTTTGCCTCTGTTTGTGTCTCCAGCACCTAACATAGTAGGCACTTAATAAACACTGATTGATTGATCAAACCATACACGTACTCCAATGATGTTGTTGCTATTTGCTCAAAGCCTTAGGGGAAATCCTCTTTTGAAATTATCTTCACATCTGGTTCCTGAGCTACACAAGAAAATTATTCTCATTATTCTATGGTAACACTGAGTTTATAAACCAATTTGGTTACCCATTTTATTTGCTAGTGTTGGCTCCAAAGGACTTTTGGCTATTTTTTTTAATCCAACTCACAGCTTAAAAGAAGATATATAACCAAAATAATATTCTCCAAGGTTCTCAAAGCAATTCCAAAAGAAGAATTCAAAAAAATATTTTTTGGCAATGGCAGCATCACTAGAATAAGTGCACAGCCTCCTGAGGTGACTACCGTGAAAGAGAATAATGCTGAATGTGGATATTGAAGCTTTGATGTGTTTGTTTAAAATGTCACATTACTATAAAACTGTACCTTATCTAGATTTGCTCTCTTGAGCTTAAGTAGTTCCCCCCCCCACTCCTTACATTTTGTTTTGTTCTGTAAGACATATCATATAGAGAGGAAATGGAATATTGTGTCCTGGCCATGGAATTCAAAAGGCCTGGGTTCAAATCCTGCTTCTGACACTTAACAAAGTTTGGTTTCGGCTGTCATACTATTATTCTACAACTGGATGTGGGCCTAGATAGATGGAAGAGAGAATGGCTAAGTAATCATGGTCAAGTCATTTAACTTTTCTAAAGTTCAAGCAGCTCTTTAAGAATTAGGAGGCTGCAATCCACACCAAGAGGGCAGCACAGTAGATACAGTAGCAGGCCTGGAGCCAGAAAGATTCATCTTCCAAAGTTCAAATCTGACCTCAGACACTTAATAGCTATGTGACCCTGGGCAAGTCACTTAACCCTGTTTGCCTCAATTTCCTCATCTTTAAAATGAATTGGAGAAGGAATAACAAACCACTCTAGTACCTTTGCCAAGAAAACCCCAAACAGGGTCACAAAGAGATGAACATGACTGAAACAACTGAACGAACAATAAAGAACACCAAATTCACACTGATGAAATCACAGATCCTGGATGTATTGACGCCTATTCTGTATTGTTTCGTATTATGGTTATAGGTATATGAATCCTATCGCCTCTGGGAGGCTCCATAAGGCCAAGTACTGGGACTGGAAAGATTCTCAGACGTTATAAGATCTAAGTCATCACAAATTTAGAGTTGAAAGGGGCCCATGGAGAGAATCGAGTCTAAGTGTTCACAGATTTGGCAGCTGAGGCCCAGGGAAGTTTAAGAGACTTACCCAAGGCCACGAAGGCAATGTCAGATGCATGATTTGAACCCAGGTCCTTGATTCCAGAGTCAGTGTTCCTTCCACTGTATCATTCTGCCTCTCCCCCTCATTTTATCAATGAAGAAACCACGATTCAGAGAAATGAAGAACTGATTTGCCCAAGATCATGCAGATAGTAACATGTGGCCTCAAGGCCACTGGTTCCCCATACCTGGTAAAGAAGCAAAGCCAAGATTCAAATCCAGGTCTTCTGACTCCAAATTAATACTATTTTCCTTCTGCCTCATGATCTTTCCCTTAACTTAAGTTTCTTCTCTAGTGTCTAGATAAGTGTTCCGAATACAGTAGGTGCTTAAATGTTTCTTGCACTAAATTAATGAGAAAAAGTCAAATAAATAGACATTTAGGGCAGTAGATCCTGGGTTTGGCATATGGTTCTGACTACTGCACACGTTATGGTTTGCTTCACAAAACAAAATGCCTCCTCAAAATCTATGAAACATCTTTTTGTAAAGCAAATCATATTTTCCCTTTATTTCAATAAAATAATAATTTCAGGGACATACCTTCATGGAAAAAAACATTGCCAGAATTTCCCCGCTTCACCTTAACATATTATATTGCTCAACATGTGACAACATGTTCCTGATTGTGACAACCAGCTTCAAGTCTTAATACCTGTCAGACATTGGGAAATGTCTCAGGTGAATGGATGTCTCAAGTGGAACACCCACCCCTACTACAACCTAGAAACCATCCAAAGGAGATTATTGGTATTGCAAACATGTCAAATGGCTGAAGCGTAGACTTGTGGTAGGAAGATATATAAAAATATCAATGTGGTAGAGTGAAAAAAGTCAGGTTCAAATCCTGGTTCTAACTCTGGGTCTCAGTTTCCTCATCTGTAATATGAAAGATCTATGATTCTAAATCTATAATTCTAACTAACAACAGAGTCCACACCCAGGGACTAGCTAGAAGCCCTGCAGTTGTATACAGTAGATGTTACTCCAAAGAACCATACTTGTAACATGATTATCCTGATACATTATGGTCTAAAAGTCTAAGTTCAGTTTTAAGCTGTATACATAGAAACCATCTAATATAGCCCCTACATTTTATCCCTAAGGCAAGTGAAGTCCAAAGAGATTAAATGACCCAGTCGATATCACAGATAGTGATAAGGTTTCCTCTGATGCCAAATCCTGTGCTAAGGTGAGAGAGGGAGGGAAAGGAAGAGAGAGAGTAAGATAAAGACACAGAGAGAGAGACAGACAGACACATAAAGAAACAAGAGACAGAGAAGGCAAGGGAGAGGGCCAAGAAAGAAGGGAGAGAGGGAAGAGAACACTTTTGATTATTTGAATTATGGAGGGGAGGAGTGTGGCTAAAACAAATAACAGGCAATCCAGAGGATTTAGGCAAATATACAATTCCCAGTCTTTCATTCCTCAGTCCATGCCCCACCCTGACCAGACCAGCGCGCAGGATTGCTCAGTGTCAGTAACACAGGATACAGTTGGTCAGTGGTGGAATACAGTCTATTAATAATGCCTGACAAGGACAACCCATTTGAATATACAGTCAGCTTTTGGTTATCTTCTCTAAATCTATATTCCCAATCAACCATGTTGGAGTAGTGTCATGAAAAATCCAAAAAGTGGATAATTAATTTTTATTTGACTGATTTGGAACGCTGTGTGTATAGGACTGTTCCTTAGCTTTAACTTCCTAATTATGGTGTGTTTAAACTGATTATTAAAATTAGTGGGTATTCCCTGGAAACACAATGATTGGGATGTGGAGAGAGGAAACCTTAAAGAATGTTCCCCACTGGGGAGAAGATGAGTCAGGATCAAAACTAAGGTACAGATAATCCACATGTGCATATTAAAAACTGGCTAGAGACATTTGCAAAATATCTTTGTAGACAGATTTGGAGCCAGGAGGACAGACCTGTTTTCAAGTCCTGGTTCAAGTCCTGACACAAGTTGGCTGGGAAAGTACTTAACTTCACAGTGCTCTAGGTAACTTCTAAGACAGCAAGAAGCAGGTGTTGGCCTTCTTGAGTAGAGGAAGTGACCACTCAGGAGCTACCTACACCAATGAAATCACAGATCCGGCCTTTCACCCTAACTAATACACATTTCACTAGGTTAAGTGGCTTCCCCGACACATAATAAGTAGCTTGGCTGGAATTCGAATCCAGGTTCTCCGTGTGCATACACTTGCTCACATTCAAATCGGTTTGTACTAGCCATTTTCCAAAAAGTTTTCATTTCTGAGGTGGAATTATAAGGGGAAGGGCTTGTGAAACTGAGATAGGTATAAATTATCTAAGGTAGTTTGGTGTTTTTGTTTATGTATTATTACACCGAAAGTGAGACGCTCCTAATATTAGAGGATATTTCCATCTCCCAAGAGGCATTTGTAGGTCAGAGTTAGGTGGTCCATCTTTCTGACTCCAAGTAAGCTCACACCTAAACTGCCTCTGACTACTGTGCAAACACAAGGGGAAAGACCAAGCTAGAACTAGGTCTTGGAAGAAAAGGGGGGCGAGGGTGGGGCGCGGCCCCTGGGGGTGGACCCGGCTGGTGCAGCGGGATCCTCCCCTCCTAGAAAGAAGTGGACGGGCGCTTGACAGATGCTCTGGGGATTCACCACTGGGCTCCTCGCCTTACCTGGGCTCTGCCCGGGCTAGTCACATGAAGTAACTCCTTTCCTTGAGGACCCCACTGCCCCTATCCTCTGTGAAAACTGTGACTCAGTCACGGCAGAGCCCTGCCCACCTCCTCCGCACTTTCAAGTTTCCAGTCTTGCTACTCCAATCTCCCCTGCACTTGGCATCTTCAAAGTCAACTCTGCCCCCCTCCATGAACCCCTAAATACTGCCCCCTGCAGTGCACACCCTCCCTCCAATGAACTCCTTTCCTCTTTCCCCAGGAGCCACACCCCTCCCGTACCCCAACCCAGCTGCTACTTTTCATGCCTCTTCTGTGGCCCTTTCCCCTACCTCTCTCCCTGTCCCCCGTCCCCGCCCAGGGCGTTCTCCCCGAATGAACTCGGGGTCCCCCCAACAGAAGCACCGCTCTGGTGGAAGCTCAGCTGCTTCCTCAGTCCTAGCGCCCTCCCCCATGCCCGCTGGGTGCTCCCCGACATCTCCGTGCCGCCCTTCCCCCCGCAACCCCCCCCCCCCACTTCCCGAGCAACAAGCGGCTAAGACTCACCCCGGGCAGGAAGGCGGGCAGGCGGGAGCAGCAGCAGGGAGCCCTCAGCACTGGGTAAGCCCAGCCCAGCCCTGCCCTGCCCAGCCCTGCCCTGTCCAGCCGCGCTCCTGGCTCCCGCGCCGCTGGGCAGCGCCACTGCTCCCTGGGCACAGAGTGCGCCGGCAGCAGGCAGGCACTGGATAGTGGATGCTGCTGCCTGGCAGCTAGGGACAGAAGGAGGGTACCCTGGCGAGGGCGGGGTCAATCGGGGCTCCTCCTCCTTCCCAGAGACCAGTGGGGGGCGGGCAATGGTATGGGAGTGGGGGGGGGGGCTATCACAAGTGCGCCAGCCCTACAACCGCTAAGGCTGATGGAGGAGGAGGAGGAGAGGAGGAGGAGGAAGTTGGCTGTTTGTCAGTCTGGCTGACAGCCAGTCCCAGGGGCTGCCTTCTCCTCCTTCCCTCACTCACCCCATTCTGGGCTGCAGAGAAAGGGACAGCACACCAACTTTTCACCTTCTTTTTTAAAGTAAGCTACTACTTGGGCTTGTAGGGTACAAAGTGCCCCCCTAGCAACAACCTCTCCCCCAGGTAGTTTTTCTTTTTGGGGGGGGGAGGGATATTCATGTGCTTTTACATAGGAAGTGGGACGCTGCTAATGGGGATATTTCCATCTCTTAGTGGTTCAGCAACTTGTCCAGCATCACACAACCGGCATGGGGCAATAGGCTGACCTTGAACCCTCCTGACTTGGAGGCCAGATCTCTCTACTAAACCACACTGCTCAGCCACACTGCTCAGCCACACGGCTAAAGTAGTTAAGACATGGATTTTTTTTTTTTTTTAATCATGGCCATTTGACAGGGGCGGGAACTGTGGCTAAGAAAGTGGAGTGACTAACATTGAGTGACTTCCCCATGGTGACAGGGCTAGTAAATGGCATAGCCCTTCTGAAACTGACTCTTGGAGTCTTCCTATGGAAGTGATAATCAAGTCTACCGACTGTGTATTTGAGCACATTTCACATTTCCACCTGTCCTTCATTCCAAATACCACCAGAAAAAAAGGGGTGTGTATGTGTGGATATGCATATTTGAGCAAATTTCCCCCACTCTGCTCCAAATACCACCAGAAAAAAGGGTGTGTGTGTGTGTGTGTATTTGAGCACATTTCCTCCTTTCCTTCATTCCAAATACTACCAGAAAAAAGGGTGTGTGTATGTTGTGTGTGTGTATTTGAGCAAATTTCCCACACTCCATTCCGAATACTACCAGTAGAAAGTGTGTGTGTGTGTGTGTGTGTGTGTGTGTGTGTGTGTGTGTGTAGGAGGGTATGGGGGCTGGAGAACAGGTTGTAGCTCCTTTACTTAGGCCTGGTCATCTGGCTTGTGTAATAGTGCAGAGGGAAAAAGATTAAATTTGAAAGGTAAGTTCAAATAACAGCTCTGCCACTTACTAACTTGTATGACCTGGGGCAAGCTATGGCACCTCTTTAGGCCTTGGTTTCCTCATCTTTAGCATGAGAGGATTGTACTACATGATCTCCAAGATCATTTCCAATTTTAGATCTATGAAACTTCACACTGCATTCAGTCAGGTACCAGACATCACAGACATTCCTATTTATAGTCACCCTACATATGAATCCCTGTTCACATTAAAAACACATACCCTTCTTCTTCAATTTTTCAACCCAACAAACATTTCCTGAAATTGCTAGTAGGAGGAAAAGAGTACTCATTAGCTTTGAGGTTGGAGGCCCTCTGGTCAGATCTTGCCTCTGTCTAGATCCTGCCCCTGTCACTTACTAGATGTTTGATTGTGGTCAAGTCACCTTACTGCTCTGGGCATCACCTGTAAAATGAGGGAGCTGACAAGTCACATTGTTAATAAGGGCATAGCCCAGAATAAAACCTCAGAATAAGATGTCCTTTCCAGCTCTAAATCTATAATCTATGTAGAAAAGATAAAGTTCCTGTCCTCAACAAACTTATAATTTAATATTACCTATACAACAGAAAGAACGTGTTTAATTAAGCTCATAAGGTTATATCCAAGGATTTTCTTTTCTTTTCTTTTTTTGGAGGAGGAGATTAAAGGAAGGAGAACAAAGAAAGGAGAACTACTTCCCTCTGTATTATCTGATATGTATATTGTCTCTGATTTGTTTCGCTACTCATTTAGATAAATGAGTTTCTTTTCCAGTTGTTATCCAATGTGGAGCTAACAGCTACTGGGAAAGGGGTCAAGCCTTGGATGTAGAATTTAGGGTCCTCCCCCATAATGAAACAGTCATCAGATGTTATCTTTGTCCTCCTTTATGGAGGAGGTAGCATTGTAGCTTGGACTTGAAGGATGGGTTAGATTTTTAACCAGCAGAGATGGTGAAGGGGAGGAGAAGCATTCTATTTTTAGAAACAGTAAACAAAGTTGGGGAAGTATGAAAACCTTGAAAGTGTTTGCACAAAGAGGGATTTGGTGTGACTGGAGCATAGGATAAATGAAGATATGTTATGTCAATGAAGCTGTAAAAGTAGATGGCATTGAATTGTAGTCTTAAATGTCAGGTTAAGGAATTGGGAGTTTATTCAATTAAGCAATCAGGAGCCATGGAAGGATCTTTATCAGTGGTGTGTATGATCTGATGGGTGTATATGGAAGTGTAAGCTGGCAGTGATATGAAGAATGGATTGGAGTTAGTAAAGACTGGACAGTTTTAGTAAAGCAGGTGGTTCGACAATTTCAGCAAACCAGGTGAGAGGTAATGAGACCTGGTTGTGAGGACAGTAGGCAGTGAGAAATTAGGTAACTGGAAATGAAAAGGAAACTCCTAGTATAATGCCTGTCCCAAAGTCCACTGGTAATTGGTATGTGACTCTTTCCTTATCAATGGAGATCAATGCCCCATGCTTGTGTGAAGGGAGAGGCAGAGTTAGAGCAGGAAAGGAGGGAGATTCTTCAGTCTTCTTCAAGTTTCTTTCAGCTAGAGGGTCTCTTCAGGGTCTACAGCCCCCAGGCCCTTCTGACTTCCAGCTTTAAGAGAGAACGTGGATGATGCCAGCCCCACTTCTGATGTGATTGGAACTGGTAGTCTCCATCATGACCCTTATCCCCAGCTTTCTACACTAGAGACTTCAGGGAACTTTCCTTTGGGTATGATCTAGGACTTTCTCTCTTGGTTGAACTGAGTTACTCAGCTCCCAATAGGAGAACTACTTCCCTCTGTATTATCTGATATGTATATTGTCTCTGATTTGTTTCGCTACTGATTTAGATAAATGAGTTTCTTTTTTAGTTGTTATCCAATGTGGAGCTAACAGCTACTGGGAAAGGAGTCAAGCCTTGGATGGAGAATTTAGGGTCCTCCCGCATAATGAAACAGTCATCAGATGTTATCTTGAACCTGAAAATCTCATCCCCTGGACTAATCATATGGAAGGGGCAGATAGATGTAATTCTAGCTTGGTGCCTTCCACCTCCTGCTTCCCCTCCTGGTAGGAAATAAACTCTCTCTTTGAGAAGAGTGGGAGGAGAAGAAGCTAGAGATGTCTATTCTGTCTCCTTATGAGCCATAGACCGACACATTCGTGGTACATGTTGGGGATGGTCCTTGCTACACTGGTTCAGGAGATGGTTCCTTCAAATGGAGGAACCTAGCCCGCATGCTCACAACATGGTACAGTGGAAAATCAGTTTTGGAAGTCTGAAGACTTGGGTTAAATCCTGGCTCTGATTAATTAATTTCCTAACTCTGTGACCTTAGGCAAGTCATCCAACCTTTCTTCAAGCCTCAGTTTCCTCCTCTGTGAGGTGGGACTATTTGACACTTACACCACCTATTCCACAGGGTTACTGGGAATAAAATACTTTGTAAACCTCCCTATGGAAATGTGAATGATTATTCAACATGGTCACAACCACTGATGCCTTGCACTTAAGAATCATAAGCAACACACACTCACAAACACAAAGAAACATAGGCTCTGAGGGGTTGGAAGAGACTTGTCTTCTAAACCAGCCATACATGAATAAGGATCCACTTTATAAAACATCCTACAAGGGACCAACCAACCCCATTTTCGGAGGCACACACAAAAATGAGTAAAGAATTTTAGCTGGAAGTGACCTTGGTAATTATCTAGATCATTCCATACCCCTCCCCACAAATCCCAACTATAACACATCCTGCATGAGGTCATTCAGTCTTTTCTTGAAGACATCTAGTGAGGTGGGACCATTTCACTTCTGGATAACTCTAATTATTACTACGTTTTTCCTGATATCAAGCCAAAATTTACTTCTTTACAACTTCTGCCTAGTCTCTCGAGGGTCATGCAAAACAAAACTAATCCCTCTTCCACACAGTCTTTCAACACAGCTCATATCAACCCCCTCCCCTCCTTAATCTTCTCTTCTGGCAAACATCCTGAGTTCTTTCAACAAATCCTCCTATGGCACAGACTGGCAGCCCTTCACCATTCTGACTGTCTTCCCTTGGGTAATTAAAGAATCACTGCAGCCTCTCTCAAACTGGGAGCCTCTGACATACCTTCTATAACATCAGTTTACCTATCATCTGACTTGCCTTCCCATTCTCCTCATCCATGTACAAATGCAGTAAAACAAAAATCCCACTATCCAGACCTTCCTCACTACGCTTTCTGTATTTCACAAGACGAAAACACATTAGCATTCCAGATCATCATTTACTAAAGTAAATTGGCTTTGCTATTAAAGCAGAGATCATTAACCACAGAAAAGGAAAACAGAATGGCTCCTGCGTAGGCACCCATACTAATGTCATTAGAGTATTTCTATCTGGCATTTTTGGAAGCTATCACTGTAAAGTTTCATAGAGAACAGAAAATTACAAGTGATTTCTTCTAAGCCCACCCCTTCCCTAAGTAATCCCCAAATATAAATTGGGGGAGAGGCAAATATAGAAACAAATTAAAATCTTTAACTGGGAAATAGAGAGTATTTGCTCTTTTGCTACCTGTGGTTGTATATTCAGGAAGCCTGAACATTCTGGCTTTTGTTTGTAAGGATACTGTGAATTAATCTAACCTCAGATTGAGACCAAGCCCTAACTGATTTTCTGAGAATGACACAATATAGAATGTTTAGAGCTGGAAAGGATATTAGAGACCATTAAGCCTAAGGCCATAATATTACAGGAGAGGAAATTGAACCTGGAGAGGTCAAGTGAATTGTCCAACATCACATTACCAGTTAAGGGCAGAGCCCAGAATAAGATCTTGGGCTTGCTGCCTCCCAGAGCAGTGTTTTCTACCATATGACATTGCTTCTTTTCATTGGATTGCCACATATTTTATTTTGCTGTAACAACATAAAACAATATATAAATAATACCTTATGTTCGTGTTTTTGTATCTGTATCCTGTTTTTAACCATACATTCATATTCATCATCTTATTCCATTCTCACAATAACCCTGTGAGACAGGCAAAATAAATATTATTATCTACATTTTACAATTGAGGAAACTGAGGCACAGAGAACTTAAGTGATTAGTTAGTAGCTGAGCAAAGATTAGAAACCAAATTAAGTTTTCTCAACTACCAACCTGGTATTTTCTCCTCTAGACTGGTCAGCCCAGAATAAATGAGAACCTTTTCAGGTATCACTTAAGTTAGTTTTCCTTCTCTGGCCCCTCCTCACCCTAAGATCCTTAAGGAATTTTATATCTAATTCTAAAAATAGTAGAACTAGGCAGTCACCAAGCTTGTTTCATCCTAAGGTCCTGACCTGGATGAGATGTATGTCAGACACAAGTGTTGATCAGGAGAAATGTTCTGACTTTTTTGTTTTTTGTATAGTTTAGTTTTGTGTTTTTCCTCCATTTTTCTGAAAAGAAAGTTACAATATCGGTAAGTGTGAAAGGGGTACTACTGAAATTGGAATGGACTGTTTGGTGAGGGCTGATAAACCTAAAAATGTGGGGGATTTTTTTCTTTAATATTGAAACTTTCCTATTCTTATAAGAGTTGGTCTTAATTCACAAGATGGTCTGGCTGCTGATTGACTTCCTGCCTTTGATCATTGGTATTGGTTCTTTTTTCTTTGAAGTGAGGCCTAGAATAATTCATTCCTTCTAGAATGGTTGGTTTACTTGGGAGGCTCTGGGTTTTTCTTTTCTGAAAGTATTTTTTCAAGAACACTGGTTCTCATGTATTAAAGATGGTTTACCTCCTGTTCCTGCCTGGAGCCAGAAGCATGGATTCGTACCATGGATGATCTCATAGTGTAGTTCATCCTTCACTGCTTCAGTACTAACTGAGGGTCAAAATAGTTATTTTTATTCCTTACTGTGAGATAGGTGCTTATTTTATTTCCTCAAGGTTGGAAAAGAGAAAAAGAAGAAAGCTAAAGTGTCCTTTCTCTTTGCAATGCTAGTAGTTAGTTCTTACTGGTAATGGACAATGATTTGGGTCTTGAAGGGGATAATAATAATAATACACCAAAAATCTCAAGGGAATAAAAGGCAACTTATTAATTAGGTAGTTATTGAAGAAGTCTCTCAAAAGCTTTCTAACATCTACACTGCCTTTCTTATTATAGTCTCACATGAACAGTTTGTTTACATATTGCAAATACATAAAAAGAGACAAAAGTATAGTGAGAACGCTGGTAATTTCAAGTTTTTTTTTCCTCTAATTTTCTCTTATTCACTTTCTGGCTCTGTCCCCTCTGATGATGGTTTCCTTGTGAGCTGGACCTCAAAATGTCTTAAGCTCCTCCCATACTGGGCAATTCATGGTCTCTGCCCCAAGTGACTTTTGGGTAGTCAGAACCGGCTCCACCTGGACACTGAGTTCTTTCCCTCAGGGTTAGTGGAGTATAGCACAAGCCCTCACCCTATCTCTCCCCTTCCCTCCTTCCACACCAAAGTATCCTGTCTCACTCCTCCTTTCCCAGTTCTTCTGTTCCTCAGTTGTCTGGCCCAGGATCTGTAGTTCAGAGAGTTGATATACTGTATCTATGTCTGCCTTGGCACTGGCAGTTCAGAGCTTTACAGCACTGGTACTATAGGGTTGTTGGTCCAAGCAGGCTCTTGCTCCTGAAGGGCCATCACCTGCCATGCTGGCTATCTGTTGCTTCCTGAAAAAATTTCCACATCCTAGATTTGGAATCTCTATGACACTAGGCAAATGGAGGGGGAACTACATGGCAGTGGGGTGGGGGGGAGGTTGTTAAATGCCTGTGTCTTGGGTCTACTAGTGCAGCCTTACTGCCAGTAGCATGAGAAGTAGGAGAGGAATGCTAAATGAGCTCAGGATCAGTGAGCTTCACTATGTGGATTTCTTGGGTTTGCTTTGCTTGAACCTTCTTTTGAGGTTTGGGTGTCCTAAATCATGGAGACAGCTAAAGTTGCTTTGTCTTTGGACATTTCTGCTTTGGGGAGTTTTAAGAGATAGTGAGGATCAAAGAAATTGTCTAGTCTTCCATAATGTTGCTCATGTAGCCTGGAAGGGCTCCTGATTTAATATTAATTTTATTTTTAAAGTATGACACTTAAGGTCTTATCTGATTTAAATCTAATAACCAGGTCATGGGACAAAATTTAGTTGTCATATGGAAGTTAAATTAGAAGGAAATTGGGAACAAATATCTGTAGTGTGAAGGCCATCATCAGAGGGGACAGAGCCAGAAAATGAATAAGAGAAAATTAGAGGAAAAAAAAAACTTGAAATTACCAAAGATCTTAGGAAGAAGAAAACTCGAAGACCTTGAACATAAACAGATAAATCAATGTAGAAAACATCAACAACAGAAGGAAATACAGCCTTTAGATCTAATAAATGAGTTCAGACATCTGTGATTAAATACTACAAAACAAAGGAGCATAATCTAACAGGAAGCAGAATTTATGGTCTGTACAGCAAAAATAATGGGTAGAATAGAAAAACTGGAATCTGTGATGGTAAGTCTCACCAAAGAAACAAAGAGAAAATAATAAATCAAGAATACAAATATACAGAAGTAAAGGATAATCTAGAAAAACAACATTAAAAGACAATATGCTCACTATGCAAACAAAATATACTGATTTCAAAGATAGGATATGTAGAAACAACCTAAGGATCTTAGTTCTCCCAGAAGAACCCAAAAGAAAAAAAAAAACTTAACATCATAATGTAGGAAATAATAGAACTGCCAAGAATTTCTAAACATAAAAAATGAAATACCAATTGAATAAATTTACAGATCACTTCCAGGAAGAAACCCAAAGTCAAAAACTCCAAAATACAGAGTCATTAAATTTGATAATTTAATTCAGAAACAATAAGTTCTGGAAATGATCAAAAGAAAGACATTCAAATACAAAGGAAAGGACATTTGAATAATACAAGACTATCTTGCCCACCAGAAAATATAGGAGGAAATGTGTTCTGAAGAGAAATGAAGCTCAGGATGCAGCCCAGGTTGACCTACCCTGAAAATCTGAGCTAAACCATAAATAAAACATGATGGATATTCAATAATAGAGATGTTCGAGACTATTTTAGAAAGAAACCCTGAAGTGAAGAGACAATTTATTTCTTTAACAACCCAAACAACAGAAATGCAAGAAGGGTAAATAAATGTAGCAGCTAAGGGCAGCAAAAACCACAGAGTGATAGCAAAGAGACCAGTAAGAAGCTTCTTGCTAAATGTACATAAAGAAATAGGAGTGAAGGTGGAAGTCCAGTGGAGGTAACAATGAAGAGGCAGGCCTGTGGCATTATGGATAGAACCTGGTGATGACCTGTCTACAAGTGAATCAATGATTTTGGTGGGACCATGTTACCATGTGGGAGAGTACATGAAAGGGGGAAGGAGAGCAAGAGGATAGAGAAGAATATGTGATGTGCCGAAGTCTAATCAAGGGCTAGCAGTGAGAGGAAGATGGCCTCTCTGGGGTCAGAAACAGAAAAGCCCATAGGGGAGTGAGTAAGGAGGGTTTGGGGTGGTGAGAAGGATTGAAAAGGGTATTAATAAAGCCTTGCTTTGGTGGTGGGAGGTGGTTCCATTGATGAATACTCCTATGGGTGAAGAGAGATGATGATGTGTAAAGTGAGATGATGACCTTGCACTGGGGGTGGCCTAGGGGATTGGTGCTTTAAAAGTTTACTTGTCCTACCACAGGAAGGGAGGACTCGGAATTCCTAGGGGTGACTGGCACCTGGGTGAGTGGGAGACCATGAACTCTGGGAGAAGATTTTGAGGCAAATGGAGGGAAAAAAGTTAACCAGGAGAGGATATAGATCAGTGGTAGGCTGCATAATCAAGGACTTGGTCAGAGATATCAGGGGGCAGTGTCTTCTTTGAAACCTGCAATAATTGGTATTGTTCTGGGAGTGAGGTATAATGGAAAAGGGGAATCCACAGGGCAAGTTCTAAAAGGCAGGAGCAGAAATTGCCTAGAGGGGAGATCCTAGAATGGATACTCTAAAAGTTTTAACTGGATGAAGAATATGGAGGAAAGAGAGAGATCAGATAATTACAGGAGCCATGAATCAGAGAATGAGGGTCTAGAGCAAGGGTGGGAAACCTGTGGCCTTGAGGCCTTTGACCAAATAGGATTCAAAGGACCTAGAGGATCTAGAGGCCCACAGGTTCCCCATCCCTGGATTAAGCAATCCATTAAAACGAAAAAGAGCGAAGATCAGATATTAAAAAAAAACAAAACTCTAAAAATCTGTTGCTTATAAGAAACACATTTTATAAATACATATGAAATAAAATTTAGGTGATGAAATTTTTTTTACTATTCATCAAGTGAATCCAAAAGCAGGAGTTATAATCATGCTATCTGACAAAGCAGAAACAAACATTCAGAAATAAAAAGGGATAAATAAAATAATGATATCATGCTAAAAGGAACCATAGACAACAAACCAGTTTATAATAAATAATAATAATAAACTTACATGCTCTAAATGCATTCAGATTCATAAAGGAAACATTATCAGAGCTATAAGAAGACAGTCAGTAATATAACAGTGACAAGAAACTTCAATAGCCCTTTCTCAATTTTGTATAAGTCTAACGGAAAGATAAGCAAAAGGAAAAGTGTGGAATTGAACAAGTTGTTGGAGAAACTAAATTAAAAAGATTTATGGCACCTTCCAAATGGAACAGCAAAAGAATTTAGACATTTCTAAGGGCCACATGGAACTTTTACAAAAATTTGCCATGTACTAGAGTACAGAAATATTGCAAACCAATGTGAAAAAGCAGAAATAGTTAGTATATCCTTTATAGACCATACCACAATAAAATTAGTAACTGGTTCAGGGATCACAAACAAAATATACAGACCCAAATGGACACTTAGCAATAAAACACTAAATAACAAGTGGGTCAAAGAATAAATGATATAAACAATAATTATGTAAAAGAAAATTATAATGATGAAACAAAATACCAAAATCTCTGAAATGCTGCCAAAGCAATCCTTGGGGTAAAAATCATATCCTTATAAATATGTTAACAAAATGAAAGAAGAGAGGATGAATAAACTGAAAAATAATTTTAAAAAATTAGGAAGCCAACAAACAAGCAAATCTAAAATAAGCACAAAAGAAGAGACTGTAAAAATTAGAGGGTAAATAAATTGGAAACAAAAAACCCATAAAAATGATCAATACAACTAAAATTTGTTTCTTTATTACCAACTCTCTATCTTTGTTATCAACTAAAAAAGTTGATAAACACTTAGCTAATCTGATTAAAAAGAAGGGAGCAGAAAATCAAATCAATAAAATAGCAAATGAGCAAGGGGTAATCAAGGCAAAACCAGAAGACATAAAAAGAATAATCAGAACATACTATGGACAGTCACATGCTGACAAAATGAGAACACAAAAGACATAGAAGAATGCTTTCAAAAATATGAAATATCCAGACTATACAAGACCAGATAGAGATCTTAAGATCTCTGAGAAAGAAGGCATCCTACCAAAATCATTTTGAGATGGTTTTCATGGTCTTTTGATTTAGGAGAGAAGGAAGACAGTACTGGGCACCCATCTGTACTTTGTACAAACTGCCCTGTCCTTTAGCCTCCTTGGGATACATCAGAGAAACATTCCTCATTTTCAGGCTGTCTCTTTGGCATATTCTATCAAACCCCTCATTTTTCACACAATCCTGTCTTTGTCATACTCAGTTGTTCTTTCCTTCTCTCTCTCACTTTTCCCTCCTCATCCTGTCTTCTCTGCTGCTTCTGATTTACCCTAGACCCTAGCCAAGGTCTAAGGAAGAGAACTAAATTAGGTAAAGGGTGGCCTGAAGTGGAGGAACCTGTGACATTACTGTGGAGTATGGTATTTGTGTAAGTTACCAACTTGAATTACTTTAACCCTAAAATGAATATTTCTGATGCTGAAAATTGAAAAGAAAAATAAACCTAGTGTCTGAACCAAGGAAAGAGAAAACACAGAAAGAAAACCATAGGCCAATATCATTAATGAAAAATGGCTCAAAAGTTTAAATAAAATCTTGTCAAAAAGTCTACAGTGATTTTATCAAAGAAATAATTCATTATATTGAAGTGGGATTTATATCAGGGATGCCACAATGGTTCAACCACAGGAAAATAATCAACATAATTAATCATATTAAAAACTTAAACATCTAAAACTACATGGTCATCTCAATAAATGCAGAAAAGGTCTTTGATAAATACAATACTCTTTTATGCTAAAAACTCTAGTAAGTATAGGTGTAGAGAAACTTTTGTTTAATATCATAAAAAAAAGTATCTATCTAAAACCAAAAGAAAACATTGTATACAATAGGGATACACTAGAACATTTTCTAAATAAATATGGGAGTGAAGCAAGGATACCCACTCTCCCCACTATTATTTGATATAGTTCTAGAAATGCTAGCAAAAGCTATAAGACGTGAGAAAAAAATTAAAGTATGATGATTGGTAAAGAGGAGATAAAACTATCCATATTTGCTGATGATGTGATGGTTTATTTGGGAACTCCTAGGGAATTAGTAAAGATATTCGTTGAGACAATAGACTCAACAAAGTTGCAGGCTACAAAATAAATTCTCAAAAATCAGCAGCATTTAGGGCAGAGCCAAGATGGCAGATCAGAGGCAGCCACCCAGCAGAACTTTGCCAACACTCCCCTCCAAACAACTTTAAAATAACTCTTCAAATCCAGTCTTGGAGAGACAGAGACCCCATAAGGTTAGATTGAGACATTTTCCCAGACTAAGACGAAGCAGGAGGTTAGCAAGAGAGATGTGTTACACTGGGCTGGGATTCAGCCCAGATCATGGTCACAGCACCAGCCATGGGCCTTTGAGGTGGCTGCAATAGCACAGGCCACAGCAAGAGCTTCTGGAGCTCCCACAGTCCAATCTTAGCTCCTTTGCCTTCTGGAATACCATATTCCAAGACCTCTCTGCTCTTTTCATGTAGGGGTTGTGGGGGACTATTGATCAGAAATAGATTACAGTAGACACTTTGCTGGGGACTGAGTGCAGCAATGGAAACTCTATTGCCCAAACACAGCTCTGGGTCATAGTTCCAGAGTGCATTTGTGGTTGTCACAAGGGAGAAGGGGCCCTGGTCTCAGTCCCAAGGCAGAGAGAAGCACTAGTTCTTGTGGTTGCATTAGAGCAGCACAGTTCAAAGGCCAGGGGGAGTATTAACACTTGCAGCTGCAGGGAGATAGGGTAAAGACCAGAACATAGACCAGGAAAGCAGTGGTCACACCTCTCTCCAGATTCTACCACTTAGGAAGCATCAAAAACTTGCAGATGCCCAGAACTACCTTTGAAAACAGCACTAGGTGGCACAGTGGTTAGAGCCCTGGCCTTGAAGTCAGGAGGACCTGAATTCAAATCCGGTCTCAGACACACAACACATACTAGCTGGGCAAGTCACTTAACCCTAATTGCCTAGCAAAAAGAAAAAAAGAAAAGAAAAGAGGCTAGAAAAATGAGTAAACAACAAAAAAAGAACTTCACCAAAAAGAGTTACTTTGGTGGCAGGGAAGAACAAGACATAAACTCAGAAAGAGACAACAATGTGAAAACCACTGACAAACAAAGTCTCAAAAAAAACTGCTAATTGAGCCCAAGCCCAACAAAAATTTGTGAAAGAGTTCAAGAAAGATATGAGAGTGGCAAAAGAAAAATTGAGATAAGAAATGAGAGTGATTTGGGGGGCAGCTAGGTGGCGCAGTCAATAGAGTGGCGGCCTTGGAGTCAGGAGGACCCGAGTTCAAATGTGACCTCAGACACTTGACACTTATTAGCTGTGTGACCCTGAGCAAGTCACTTAACCCCGATTGCCTCATCAAAAAGAAAAAAAATTAGGGAAAAAAGTTAACAGTTTAATGAAAGAGACACAAAAAATACTCAAGAAAATAATTCTTAAAAAAAAAAAATAGAATTGACCTAATGGTAAAAGAGGCACAATTTACTGAAGAAAAGAACTCCTTAAAAAGCAGAATTAGCCAAATGGATAAAGAGGTACAAAAGCTCACTGAATGCCTTAAAAATAGAACTGGGCAAGCAAAAGATAATGACAGCACGAAACATCAATAAACAATAAAACAAAGTCAAAAGAATGAATAGTAGAAAATATGAAATATCTCAGCTGAAAAATAACTGACCTGGAGAATAGATCAAGGAGAGATAATTTAAGAATTACTGAACTATGTGAAAACAATGATCCAAAAAAGAGCATAAACATCATATTTCAAGAAATTATAAAGAAATATGGCCCTGATATCTTAGAACCAGAAGGTAAAATAGAAATTGAAAGAACCCACCAATCACCTCCTGAAAGAGATCCCAAAATGAAAACTTCAGGAATAATATAACCAAGTTCCAGAACTCCCAGGTCAAGGAGAAAATATTGCAAACAGTAAGAAAGAAACAATTAAAATATCATGGAGCCACAGTTAGAATCACAAAAGATTTAGTGGTTTCCACATGAGAAGAGCAGAGAGGGCTTGGAATATGGTATTACAGAAGGCAAAGGAGCTAGGATTATAACCAAAAATAACCTACTGAGCAGAACTTTCCTTCTGGGGGAAAATGGATATTTAATAAAATAGACAATTTTCAAGCATTTCTGATGAAAAGACCAGAGCTGAATAGAAAATTTGACATTCAAACAGAAGACTCAAGAGAAGCATATAAAGGTAAACATGAAAGAGTAATCATAAGGGACTCAATAAAGTTAAACTGTTTATATTCCTATATGGGAAGATGATACATGTTGCTTCTTTTTTTTTAAAAAAAATAATATTTCCCCTAATTACATGTGAAAACAATTTTTAAATTTTTTTTAAAGTTTTGAGTTCCAAATTTTATCCCTCCCTCCCTCTCTTTCCTCTCATCTCACTGAGACTGTAAGTAGTCTTACATAGATTATACATGTGCAATCATGTAAAACATTTCCGTATTATTCGTTTTGTACAAAAAGATTTGAACAAACAGAAAATGAAAGTGAAAATTAGTATGCTTAAGTCTGCATCCAGAGCATGTTTCATCATGAAGTTCTTTGGGATCAACTTTGATCATTGCATTGCTGAGAGAAGCTAAGTCATTCACAGCTCTTCATCTTACAATATTGCTTTTGCTGTGTACAATGTTTTTTTGGTCCTGCTCACTTAACTTTACATCAGTTCATGTAAGTCTTTCCAGGTTTTTCTGAAATCGTCCTGCTTGTTATTTCTTATAGCATAATAATATTCCATCATAATCATATACCACAGTTTGTTCAGCCATTCCCCAATTGATAGGCATCTGCTTGATTTCCAATTTTTAAGCCACCACAAAAAGAGCTGCTATTTTTGTACAAATAGGTCCTTTTCACTTTTTAAAAACCTCTTTGGGATACAGACCTAGCAGTAGTATTGCTAAATCAAAGGGTTTGCACAGTTTTATAGCCCTTTGGGTATAGTTCCAAATTGGTCTCCAGAATGGTTAAATCAATTCACAACTATGCCAACAGGGCCTTAATGTCCCAGTTCTCCCGCATCCTCTTCAACAATTATCATTTTCTTTCTTTTTTTTTTTGCTGATATATGTAACTTCTAAAAACTTTATCATTAGTAGGGCAGTTAGAAGGAGTCTATATATACAGAGGGCATGAATGTGAGTTGATTATGTTGGAATGATCTCTAAAAAAGAAAAATAAAGGAGTAAAAAAGAAGGATGGACAGGGAGAAGGGGAAAGGGAGAGGTAAAATGGGGAAATTTTTCTCACATAAAAGAAGCTCACAAGGAAGAGCTTTTGTAGTGGAGGGGAAAATAGGAGGGTGGGCAATGCTTGAACTTCATTCTCATTGAAATTGGTTCAAAGAGGGAAGAATGTATGTACACAATTAGTTGGGTATAGAAATCTACCTTACCCAATAGGGAAATGAAAGTTGAAGGGGATAAGAGATATTGAGGGTAGGGGAAGGAGAATGAAAAAAAGAGAGGGCAGATTAAGGGAGATAGTGGTCAGAAGCAAAACAAACTTTTGAGGAGGGACATAATAAAAAGAGGTATGGTAAACAGAAGAGAAGAGAGATGGAGGAAAATACACACTAATCATAACTGTGAATGTGAACAGGATAAGCTCACCCATAAAATGGAAACAGATAGCAGAGTGGATTAGAAACCAGAATCTAACAATATGCTCTTTACAAGAGACACACTGAAATACAAAGACACACACAAAGTTAAAATAGAGGGCTATAGCAGAATCTATTATGCTTCAGCTAAAGTAAAAAGAGGCAAGGCTAGCAATCATGATTTCAGACAAAGCAAAAGTGAAAATAGACATAATTAAAGGAGTTAAGCAGGGAGACTACAAAATTTACTAATAGGTCCCATAGGCAATGAAGCAATATGAAAAATTTTTATAGCAAGTTTCTCGGACTAAAAATATCATTTCTCAAATATATAGGGAACTGAGTCAAATTAATAAAAATAAGAACCATTTCCCAATTGATAAATGGTCAAAGGATATGAACAGTCAGTTTTCAGAAGAAGTTAAAGCTATCTGTCGTCATACCAAAAAATGCTCTAAATCACCATTGATTAGAGAAATGCAAATGAAAACAACTCTGAGGTACCACCTCATATCTATTAGACATGGCAAGTGATGGAGGGGATGAGGGAAATTAAATAGACTAATAAACTGTTGGTGGAGTTGTGAACTGGTCCAAACATTCTGGAGGACAATTTGTAGCTATGCCCAAAGGACTATAAAATTGTGCATACCCCTTGACCCAGAAATAGCACTACTAGGTCTTACCTCAAAGAGGTCAAAGAAAAAAGAAATGAACTTATATGTACAATAATATTTATAGTAGCTTTTTTTGTTCTGGCAAAGAATTGGAAATTGAGGAGATGCTCATCAATTGGGGAATGACTGAACAAGTTATGGCCTATGATTGTGATAGGGTACTATTGTGTTATAAGAAATGATGAGCTGGTAGACTTCAGAAAAACCTGGAAAAACTTACATGAACTGATGCTGAGTGAAGTGAACAGAACCAGGAGAACATTATACAAATAACTGCAACATTGTGCAATGACCAAATTTGATAGATTTAACTCTTCTCAGCAATACAAAGATGTAAGGCAATTCCAAAAGACTCATAATGGAAAATGTTATCCACATCCAGAGAAAGAACTATGGAGTCTGAATGTAGATTGAAGCATAATATTTTCTCTTTTTTTTGTTTCTTCTTTCCCTGGTTTTTCTCTTTGGTTCTAATTCTTCTTCACAACATGACTAATGTGGCAATATATTTAATATGATTGTACGTGTATAGCCTATATCAGATTGTATGCTGTCATTGGGAGGGGGGAGCAGAGGGAGGACAAGAAAATTTAGAATTTAAAATCCTATAGAAGTGAATGTTGAAAACTAAAAACAAAAAAAAAAGAAAATTCAAAAAAAGAAAAAGAAATGATGAGGGGTGGTTTCAGAAAAACAACAACAACAACAATGTGATAACACCTATATGAATTGATATGAAGTGAAATGAGAAGAACCAGGAGATCTTTGTGCACGATAACAGCAATGTTATAATAATGATCAACTGTGAAAGACTTGGCTACTCTGATCAATACAGTGATTCAAGACAATTCCAAAGAATTCATGATGAAAAATAATACTATCCACCTCCAGAGAGAGAACTGATAAACTCTGAGTGCAAACCAAAGCATAATTTTCTCACTTTCTTTTGAATGATTTCACCTATAATAATTGATATCATTTTACTTGCCTTCTCAATAGGAGGGGGAGGAGTGGGAGAAAGGGAGGGAGGGAGGGAGAGAATTTAGAACTCAAAATTTAAAAAAATGTAAAAAATAAATAATTAGAATGTGAAAAAAGCAACAGATTTCTATATCATAATAACAAAATACAAGAAACAATAGTAGAAAGGGAAATCTCATTCTAAATAACTACAAAATACATAAAATATCTGTGGAATGACCTACCAAAGCACACAAAAGACTTGTATAGATTCAATTACAAAGTGCTCCTTGAAGAAATTTTTAAAAAATAACTTAAATAGCTGGAGGAATATTCAGTGCTCAAGATTAGATTGTGCCAATATAATAAAAATTACAATACTATCAAAATTAATTTACACTTATAATGTTATACTAATTGAATTACCAAGGGGAGACTTTACAGAATTTGATAAAATATTAACTCAATTCATTTGGAAAAATAAAAGATCTAGAATATTGAGGGAAATAATGAAAAGAAGAAAGAATAAAGGGGAATAGAACTTTGAGACCTTAAACTATATTATAAACTATAAACTAGAGTAGTCATCAAAACTATCTGGTATTTGTTAAAAAAAAAAGAGATTGTTAGGAATTATTTTGCCTAATTATATACCAATAAAACTTACCATCTAAGTAAAATGGATGAATATTTACAAAAATATAAATTGCCCAGATTAACAGAAGAGGAAACAGAATACTTAAATAATCTCATCTTAGAAAAAGAAATTGAACAGCAATGAACTCCCTAAGAAAAAATGCTCAGGACCAGATGAGTTTACAAGTGAATTCTACCAAAACTTAAAGAAAAATTAATTCCAATACTACATAAACTATTTGAAAAAAATAGTTAAAGAAGGAGTCCTACCAAATTCTTTCTATGGCACAAATATGGTTTTGGGAGAGCAAAAACAGAGAAAGAAAACCACAGGCCAATTTCTCTAATGAATATTGATGCAAAAATTTAAATAACTTACTAATAAGGAAGGTATAGCAATATATCACAAAAATCATACAGTATGACCAGGAGGGATTTATGCCAGGAATGCAGGAATGGTTTAATATTAGGAAAACTACAAGTGTAATTGACCCTATCAATGACAAAACAACAAACATCATATGATTATTTCAATAGATGCAGAAAAAGTTTTTTTGACAAAATACAACATCCATTCCTTTTAAAAACACTAGAAGCATAGAAATAAACGGAACTTTTCTTAAAATAATAAGTAGTATCTATCTAAATCCAAAAACAAACGTTATCTTATCATGGGGGTAAACTGGAAGCCTTCCTAATAAGATTAAGGGAGAAACAAGGGTGTATATTATCACCACTATTATTAAATATTATCCTAGAAATGCAAACTATAGTAATAAGAAAAAGAAATTGAAGGAATAAGAATGGGTAATGAAGAAACAAAATTATCACTCTTTGCAGATGATATGATGGTAGACTCAGAGAACCCGAGAGAATCAATTAAAAAAAATAATTGAAACAATTAACTTTAGCAAAGTTTTAGGATATAAAACCACACATAAATCATCAGCATTTCTATATATTACCAACAAAACCCAGCAGGAAGAGATAGAGAAATTCTATTTAAAATAACTGCAGAAAATATAAAGTTTGGGAGTCTACCTGCGAAGACAAACCCAGGAACTATGTGAACAAAATTAGAAAACACTTTTTTACACAAATAAAGACAGTTCAAATCAGCTAGAGAAATAGTAATTGCTCTTGGGTAGGCCATGAGACAATATAATAAAAATGACAATTCTAACTAAATTAATTTATTTATTCAGTGACATAACAATCAAACAACCAAAGAATTATTTTGTAGAGCTTGAAGAAATAACAACAAAACTCATCCAGAAGAACAAAAGGTCAATAATAAGTGAATCAGTGAAAAAAATATAAAGGAAGGCAGCGTACCAGTGCCAGATTTTAAACTATATTACAAAACAGTAATCATCAAAATAATCTGATACTGGCTAAGAAATAGAATGTTGGATCAGTGGAATAGATTAAGTATATAATACACAGTTGTAAATGACCACAGTTATCTAGTGTTTGATAAACCCAAAGATCCAAGCTTTTGAAGTAAGAACCCACTATTTTGACAAAAATCCTGGGAAAACTGGAGAACAATTTGGCAGAAACTAGGCATAAATCAACATCCCCCACTGTATACCAAGACAAAGTAAAAATAGGTCCATGATTTAGGCATAAAGGGTGATATCATAAGCAAATTAGGGGAGCATGGAAAATTTTACCTGTCAGATCTATGAATAAGGAAAGAGTTTGTGACCGAACAAGAGAAAAAAAGGATCGTGGGAGGTAAAATGGATAATTTTGATTACATGAAATTTAAAAAGGTTTTGCAGACACAAAGCCAAATGCTGCAGAAATTAGAAAGAAAGCATGAAACTGGGAAATAATTTTTTTCAGCAAGTTTCTCTAATAAAGATCTCTTTTCTCAAGTATATAGAGAACTGAGTCAAATTTATAAAAATAAGAGCCATTCCTCAACTGATAAATGCTCAAAGGATATGAACAGGCAGTTTTCAGAAAAAGAAATCAAAGTTATCTATAGCCATAAGAAAAATGCTCTAAACCACTATTGATTAGAGAAATGCAAATTAAAACAACTCTGAAGTATCACCTAATACCTACTGGATTGACTAACATGACAGAAAAGAAAAATGACAAGTGCTGGAAGGGATGTGGAAAAATAGGGACACTAATGGATTGTTGGTGGGGTTGTGAACTGGTCCTGGAGAACAATTTGGAACTGTTCCCAAAGGGCTATAAAATTGTGCTTACCCATTGATCTAATAACACCACTACTAGGTCTGTATCCCAAAGAGATCAAAGAAAAAGGAAAAGGACCTAAATGTACAAAAATATTTATAACAGTTCTTTTTTGTTCTGGCAAAGAATTGGGAACTGAGGGGATTCTCATCAAATTTGGAATGGCTGAACAAATTGTGTTATATGATTGTGATGGAATACTATTGTGCTATAAGAAATAATGAGGAGGTTAGTTTCAGAAAATACTTGGCAACAACTGTATGAACTGGTACAAAATGAAGAGGGAAGAACCAGCAGAACATTGTACAAAATAAGAGCAATATTGTATGATGATCAACTGTGAATGACTTAGCTATTCTCAGCAACAAAATATTCTGAGAAAATTCCAAAGGACGTATGATGAAAAATGTTATCCATCTCCAGAAAAAGAACTGATAGAGTCTGAATGCAGATTGAAGCATACTTTTAAAACTTTCTTTATTTTTATTTTTTTAATTTGTGTTTTCTTTCACAACATGACTAATATGGAAATAAGTTTTACGTGATTGCACATGTATAATTTATATCAAATTGTTTGCTTTCTCAAGGAGGACGGACAGAAGGGGAAGAGAGAGAGAATTTGAAACTCAAAATTAAAAAAACAAATATTAAAAATTGTCATTACATGTAGTTAGAAAAAAATAAAATACAAAAATTTTCACACACATACACACACAAAACTGGGAAAACATATGAACTGATGCAAAGTGAAGTGAGCAGAACTCGGAGACATTGTACACAATAACAGCAATATTGTAAGATGATCAACTATGAATGACTTAGCTATTTTGATCAATACAATGGTCCAAGACAATTCTGAACTACTATGCCATAAACTATGCCATCCACCTCCAGAGAAAAAGCTGGTGGAATCTGAATGAGGATTAAAGCATATTTTTTCACTTTGTTTTTCTTGCTTTTTAAAATTCAACATGGCTAATATTGAAAGATTTTTCCATGATCTCACATGTATAATTGATATTACATTTCTTGCCTTCTCAATGGGTGGGGGAGGGGTAATTTATTGTACACCAACACTGAGACATTCCATACAGAACACAGAGTCCTCCCCAATGAACATTATGTTTAATTAGTATATCAATCAGGACATAGACACAGGTCTAAACTAGCCTTAAGAAAGTTGAAATTTTTTTAACAAAGTTGAATTTTAAGGGGGAAATATTCCTGTTGATATGGCAATGTTGTTTATGGCAGCATTAAACCCTGTTTGCACTCATTGTTTGCTCCTAAAATGATGATATTATGCCCAAAGGGTTATCAAACTGTGCAAACTCTTTGTCTTAGCATTACCTCTACTAGGACTATATCTCAAAGATATCAAAGACCCATATGTACAAAAATATTCATAGCAATTCTTTTTGTGGTGGTAAAGAATTAGAAATTGAGGGGATGCCCATCAGTTGGGAAATGGCTGAACGAATTATGGCATATGATTGTGATGGAATACTATTGTGCTATAAGAAATGATAAACAAGATGGTTTCAGAAAAACCTGGGAAGATCTGTATGAATTGATGGAAAGTGAAGTGAACATAGCCAGGAGATCATTATACACAGTAAAAGCAGTATTATAAGGATAATCAACTGTGAAAGACTTAGCTATAATACAATGATCCAATACAATTCCAAAGGACTCATGATGAAAATGCTAACCACCTCCAGATAAAGAACTGATGAACTAATTAAAGCATATTTTTTCACTTTCTTTTTTTTCTTGCTTTTTTTTGCAGCATGGCTAATATGAAAATAAGTTTTAGATGATTTCACATGTATGATTGATATCATGTTGCTTGCCTTCTCAGTGGGTGGAGGAAAGTCAGAAGGGATGAAGACGACTTGGACCTAGAAATTTTTTAAAAAGGAATGTTACAAATAAATTAATAAATTAAAAAATTGAAAAGTAGAAAGATTAATGGAATAGACTAGACAAGAGAGACTCAGAAGCAATAGAGCTCAATAACCTTAATGCTTGATAAAGTGAAAAACATAAATTACCTAAGAAAAAACTCTTTATTTGATAAATACTGCTAGAAAAAATGGAAAGAAGTCTGGCAAAAGTTAGGCTTAGAGCCAGCATTTTACACCTTAATACCTTCCAAATGGATATACAATTTTAATATTAAAGATCATATTATAAAATTATTGGAAAAGAAACAGATCATATACCTCTCACAGCTATGGGTATTACTTGAAATGGAAAAACTTCTACAAAGAGAAAATTACTGGACCTAGCATAAGAAGGGAAGTGGTCAATGAGGAAACAAAAATACTTTGTATCAGATTTCTCTGATAAGGATTTGGGATCCAAAATATATAAATAATTATAATCATGTCAACCAGTAAACATTTACTGTGTGGCAGGTAATGTGCTAAGGATATATGTATGTGTATGTACACATATGCATACACATATATATGTCATTCCATAATAAATAATGAACAAGTAGATCTCAAAAGAAGAGTTGCAAAATATTCATAACCACATGAAAGAATGCTCCACATCACTAATAGTAAGAAAAACGCAAATAAAAACAACCCTGAGGTTTCCCCTTATACCCTGCAAATTGGGGAATATGACAAAAAATAGCAATAGTCAATGTTGGAGGGGTTGTAGAATGATAGGCACACCAATACATTGTTGGTGGAGCTATGAAATGGTGCATCCATTCTGGAAAGCAATTTGGAATTTTGTAAATAAAGTGACTAAAGGGATGAGGAACCTGTGGCCTTGATGCCACATGTGGCCTTTGACATCCTTGGTGCAGCTTTTTGACTGAATCCAAGTTTTACAGAACAAATGCTTTTACTAAGCGGATTTGTTCTATGAAGTTTAGATTCGGTCAAAGGGCCACACTTGAGGACCTAGAGGACCACATGTGGCCTCAAGGCTGCAGGTTCCCCACCCCTGGCAGAATGTCCATATCCTTTCAACCAGAGACTCCATTGTTGGGCTTATACCTCAAGAAATCCATTGATGAGACAAAAGTCCCTATATTCAACAAAATATTTAAGCAACACCTTTTGTGATAGCTAAGAATTAGAAATGAAGTAGAAGCCCATCCATTGGGAAACATCTAAATAAATTGTAGTACATTAATGTAATGGAATGCTACTGTGCTTTAAGAAATGATGTGTGTCATGAATGTAGAGAAGCATGGGAAAATCTATATGAAGTGATGCAGAGAGAAGTAAATAGAGCCAAGAAAACAATACACACAGGAACTACAACAATGTAAGTGAAAAAAATAACAGCATATAACATTCCATCTTGTGTTATATGGACCTGCTACTACTCTGAGCATAAAATTTTTACACGACCTGTTGATTGTAGGGAACTTAAAGATTTTTTTGGTAGAATATACATAATACAGATTTTCCAAAGAAAATTGAAAATCTGTATATGTTTGATTTTATTTATTAATTGAATGGTACAATAAAAATTAGTACAATTTGATCAGAATATTTACATTATTAGTCACTATATGGTTGTTTTTCCTTTCCTGACAGTGATCTCATCTTCATATGACTCTTTGAGTCTATCTCAGATAACTTCAAGTTTTACAGCTTGACCACTCTAGTCATCATCACTTTTCCAATCCCTTTGAAAATAGGAAAGCTGACTATTTTATGCCTAAGATGCCTTTTGGCAAGCCAAGATCACGTGACCTAACTGAACCAATCCAATGG
Organism: Vombatus ursinus; assembly: GCF_900497805.2. Taxonomy (NCBI): domain Eukaryota; kingdom Metazoa; phylum Chordata; class Mammalia; order Diprotodontia; family Vombatidae; genus Vombatus; species Vombatus ursinus. The sequence goes on along the minus strand of NW_020944476.1, from coordinate 858,724 downwards.
CAGTTGATAAACCAATTCAAATATGTAGAGAGTCAGGAAAGGAAAGCAAAAACAGTGTAAAGAGTGACTTAGAACCGGCAGTGTTCTAAAAAGAAAATTTCAGCTGCTTGGCCACAATTCAGCTATGCACCAAAAAATCAAAAGTAGATTAACAAAATTATAAAGATCAATCAGGACTCAAAGAAAGAGATAGTCTTATTGGTCTTAATGATTTGTCTAGAGCAATGAGATATTAAGGGCCACGCCCACGGTCACATAGACAATACTTGTTGTATTAGTAGTAGGAATTACCTCACCCAGCAATTCCTTTTATTAGTGAAATCACAAGTCCAGTCTCTAAGTCAGACACCTTTCCTTTCTAAGCATTCCTAACTTTGGATGTACCCACAAAACCCACAGCATACCCCAGCCCACCTTTTTGTGGGCATTACATGTTTGTGGACTTTTCCTGGAAATTGATCAGTTACGCTGATTTTTCCCGTCTAAAAAAAAGAATGTTTGTTATATGGGATAGCTCTCTGGGAGGAGAAGGGGAGGGATACTTGGGATAACTAAGATGACATTTATTTATTTTATTTTTTTCTCTTTGGTGAGTCAATCAGGGTCACACAGTAAGTGTGTCAAGTGTCTGAGACCGGATTTGAACTCAGGTCCTCTTGACTCCAAGCCCAGAGCTCTACCCACTGCACCACTTACCTGCCCCTAGGATGTTATTTAAAAAAAAAACAAATAGAAACTATCAATAAAGGGGAAAAAAGAAATTTACATGATAATTTTGTTGTATATTTGGAGGGAATAGCAAGTTGTACATGGTAGATTTGTAGTTTTGTGTGCAATCATCTTTTTTATTGTACTATGTTATGGAAAGGCTTGTTTTGTTCTGTGAATTGAAAATGAAATTTAAAAAAATAAATGAAAAAATATTAAATCAAAAGAGGTAGTATGTCATAGTAGATAGAGATCTGGCCTTGGAATGAGAAAGACTCAGGTTCAAACACCTCTTGACATATTGTCTGTGTGACCCTGGATGAGTCACTTAATGTCTAATTGCTCTGGATAAATCTTTAACACTATTAAGTTGCAGAGAAAATGCCAACTTGTATTAGTAGTAGCAATTATCTCCCTGGGCATTCCTGTATCAGTGAAGTCACAGGTCCAGTCTCTATCCCTATAAGTCAGACATCTTTCCTTCTCAAGCATCTTTTGTTTGGTATATATCCACAAAACTCTGACAAGGGCTATGACGAGATAGGGTCAAGCTAAGGACTCGAGTAGTACACTAAGCTTTAGAAAAACAAAAGCATGATAGAGAGTATATCTTTTTTCCCCCTCCTAGTTTGTGTCTAAATATTTTTTGTCTATTTTATGTGGTATACATACCATACTGACACTTTTTATAACACAACTAATTTGTTTTTACATAGTATCACTCTTCCAAGAAACTCTAAGACATACAGACATTATTTCACTGAACTTTGCAGCCTTTTTTGGTGAGATACTGTTGAAATATCAGAATTGGAACGGATTTCTGAGACCATCTGGCTCAATCCAGACCAAAACAAGATTTTCCTTTACAATTCTACATCATGCTAATCAAATGGAAATCTAGCCTTTGCTTGAACACCTCCAGTGAAGGAATTCTCACTACCTACCAAGGTGGTACATTTCATTTTTGGATAGCACTAATCATTAGGTGGTTTTTCTTTATGTCAAGTCTAAATTTGCCTCTCTGTACCTTCCACAAATTGCTTCTAATTCTGTCCAAGAGAGGCAAAGCGGAAAAAGTCTACACGTGCTTTCTCTATAACTGTCTTTCAAACACTCAAAGAAAGCTATTCCAGCACTTAGCACAGTGCCTGGCATGTAGTAGATACTTTATAAATGCTCATTGACTGACTATTGACAGACTTCTCCAGAATAAGCATTTTAATCCTTCAACCAAAGATTATCTGGCATGAATTCAAAGCCCTTGACAATCCTGGATGGCCTTCTCTGCTACCTATTTAATGTCTTTCTTAAGCTGTAGTACCCAGAATTGAAAATAATATCCCAGATTTGATCTTATCAGAGCAAAGTAGGTAGGAAAGTAGCAGAAGTTATTACTTATTTTACAAGTGGAGAAACTGAGGCATGGAGTTGCTTATACTATTTTTCTGGTATAACCCAGTACTTCCTAAGGGGCAAAGTAATAATAATAATAGCTAACATTTACATAGTGCTTACAATGTGCCAGGCATTGTGCTAAATGCTTTACAATTATTATCTCATTTGATCCTCACAACCACTCTGGGAAATAGAGGCCATCATCCCCAGTTTACAGATGAGGAAACTGAGGCAGAGGTTAAGTGACTTGCCCAGTGTCACACAAGTACTAAGTATCTGAGGCTGGATTTGAGCTCAAGTCTTCCTGACTTCAGGCCCACCACTCTACCCACTGTACCACCTAGCTGCCTCAAAAACAGAATATAGCCCTTATAACCCTATATATGCTTATAACCCTACTTATTGTTGGTGTTTTCTTTTTGCTTTGGCATGTAATAGAAGTATTGAAGGTCATTGCTTTATCCATTTTATTGGTCTGAAACAGGGCTTAGCCAAATGGAGGTTTTGGTGTTGGCAGAGACCTACTTCTGGGGAAAGACATTCTGTATCCCCCTATCATGAGTGTAGAAACTTTCTATTAGCTAGAGAGCTAGAATAGGCCCCATCTTTAAAACTACCAGTTTGGGAGAGTTTTGTACTCACTCTGGAGGTATTCAGGGGATTGAAAGTTTTGTTCATTCACAATCCGGGTGCCATAAACTGGGCTAGGTGAGGAGGAGAACTAACTTCCCTTCCCCTTTTTCCTCATAGGTCCCATGGCCCCCAGAAACAGGCTTGGGATTTTGTTCTATTTTGTCTCCCCTTTTCAGTTCTAGGCAAAGGCTAGTGGAGTTCCTGGACCCAGATTTGTAATGTGGTGACCTTGAAAGCAGAATCCTAGACCAGATTTTGGCAGCTGGTTGCTGCTAGCTCAGCAAGGATGCCCAGAGAAGCCAGGGTACCTAGGACTCGAGCCCAAGGGGGAGACTTTGGACTTAGAACTTGGTGAATTCATGCTATATAGGAACTGAGTTAAGCTATGGACCTAATTTCACTTCCTTCCCCAGAGACTGAGGTTGGGTAAGAAAGGGATTATGGCTCCCACATGTTTGGGGGAAGGAATGTTTGTGTATTTGTTCTTGCTATACTTTTGAGGTAAATATTCCTTTGTAATTAAGTGGTTAAGAAGAACTGGGGTGCAGGGGACCTAAAATTGAGGGAAGACAATCTGTGGGGGCTGGAGCCAATGACAGAGAGACTGGGTGCCCCCAAAACCCTCTCAAGGGTACCAGACAACTCTGGGAGAGGTTTGAAATATAATATAGCTGGCTTTCAGGCAGTGGGGGCTAGAATAATCACTGTTAAAGGTATACTAAGGGCAATGACTTGAAACAGAGAGATTCTCATAGGAATCTTAGCTCTGTCCATCCTATTTAAAGAACAGATCAGGTCAGGCATGGGGACACATACCTGTGATCACTGCTACTTTTGGGAGGCTGAAACTGATAGATCACTTGAGTCCAATGCTCTGAGCTGGAGTAGAGCTGAAACTCAAATTGAGTTCAGGTGCCGACACTAAGTTTAGCACTAGTATGGTGAGGAGTGGAGAGGGTCCATCAGGTTGCCAAAAAGGGACAAACTATCCCAGGTCAGAAAAACAGAACAGATTAAAGCTTCTGAGCCCATCAACACTGGGATTAGGCTGTGCAAGTAGCCACTATCCTTCTAGCCTGGGCAATATAGGGAGACAGTCTCAAAAAGGTGAAATAAAATAAATAGATGGGCAATCCTGGTAGATGGCATGAGAAGAGTATGGGAAAGAGAGAAGAGAACTTTTATTGTAACTACTAAAGCCTAGACAGTTAGGTGGCACAGTGGGTAAGAGGGCAGTGCAAGGAGTCAGGAAGACCTGAGTTCAACTCTGATCTTGACACTTAGTAGCTGTGTGACCCTAGGCAAGTCACTTTGCCTCAGTTTCCTCTTCTGTAAAATGGTGATAATTATAGCCTCTACTTCTAAGTGTTATTGTGAGAATAAAATTAAATAATACTTTGCAAACCTTAAAGGGCTGTATAATTGCTAACCACTGTTATTGTTGTTGGATCTGATTTCACCAACAACCATAAGGGAAACAATTTTTTTTAAACCACACATACCTGTGCACAAGCTATTGAGGCATTAGGCAGTGGGAAGGTGTTTAGTGTGTGATGATAAAATAAAATAATATTGTGAAGATAAAATGAGATAATATTTGTAAAGTGCTTTGTAAACATTGAAATGCTATATAAAGACTAGTTATTATTATTATTATACCTTCTACATAGACTAGTAAACCTTCATTCTTGTCACCCAAAGGCAGCCAAAATTAGCCAACAACACTTAGCAAGATGGCTAAGATGAGAAAAGCTAAAACTCTATTTCATGTGCAAAATTAAACAACTGTAGAGTGGTAGGGATAATTAGAAAATTATTTGACTTTAATCTAGAATGGTTTGATATTTTAAAAATAATCAGTGAACAGGGAGGGGTTGACACATGGGGAAGGGATTAGATTCAGTTCTGTGTGGTCTGAGAAAGCAGAAATGGGAACAATGGATGGAAGTGGAAAGGAAGTTGAATTTAGAGACAACACCTGGGTTCAAATCCTGGCTCCATCACTAATTATCTATGTGACCTTGGCCAAGACATTCAATCTCTTTAGACCTCAATTTCCTCATCTATAAAAATAAGAAAGTTGGATTAGATGGTATCTGGGATCTCTTCCAGTTCTAAATCCATGTAGATGTTACATAGAGGAGAGGTAAATTAAGCTTGATATGAGGGCAAGCTTCCTAACAATTACAGCTATCCAAAAGTAGAACAGGCCTGGGGAGTTCGTGGGCTCTCCCCCACTGGAGATAATCATAGAGAGGCCAGATCACCACTTGCCAGGTATATTGTGGTGCAGATTTTTTTAAAGTAGCATTTGGACTAAAAAGCTATTGAAATCCCTTCCAACTCTGAAATTCTTCAATTCTATGATTCTGTGAATTTAGGAATGAATGGGATGGACATATGTAGAAAAGAGAGAAGACACAGCATTCACATGTTCTGAATTAAAAAACCATCATAGTCTAAATAGTCATGTAGCATCCTTTCTGGGGCTACTTTCCCAACATCACTTGCACTAGTGGGGAGGTTGGGATTCGAGGGATAACCTTATGACTCTTACTGCTAATACTATCACTCCTGAGCCCCCATCATTGTGTTTTCCATTAAAAATCAACCAGGACATTAAATTATATTTTAGCAAAGATATTTACTAAGATGGTATAGTAAGAATAGCTGCTACAAAAATATTCCCCACAAAAGTCTGGGGTGCATTCCCCCACAAACACATACAACATCCATAGGCATAGTAGACTCAAACTTAGAATATGCTGACAGTGGGGTACACATGTAGGATACACATGTGGCAAAGAGTAATTCACAAATCTTGCTACTGAAAGTCCTCTTTGCAAAAAAAAAAGGGGGAGCAGCTAGGTGGCGCAGTGGATAGAGCACCGGCCCTGAAGTCAGGAGGACCTGAGTTCAAATCCGGCTTCGGACCAAACACTTGACACTTACTAGCTGTGTGACCCTGGGCAAATCACTTAACCCCAATTGCCTAAAAACAAAACAAAACAAAAAAAACAAACAAACAAAAAAAGAAAGTCCTCTTTGTATAATCTTTGCACAACTCTCTTTAGATGTAGGCATCTAATGGGCAGGCTGCTCAGCTGAGTTCCGAGGATTTGTTCCTTTCTTAAATATATAGCCAATTCTAGTCATCCAGATGGCTTTGGAGGAGAAAGTGAGGCTGGTGACTTTGCACAGTCCTCCTTCACTCAAATCAAAGTCAATTGCAAGTCATGTCATCATCTCCCTGATGTCATGCTCCTCTTCGAGAACGAAGGACAAATCACAACCACAAGACACTTCTCTCTGTCACAAGGGGCCATGTTTCCTGAAGCTACTTAGTATCAAAAAGTCATAGTTCCAAATTACAGATAGCTCTCTTGATTTGGACAGACTCAACTATTATTCATTTCCAGTGCCTTCCGCAGTGCCTTATAGTAAAGATTCTCAGAGGAATCCAAGTAGCACAGTTCACAATCAGGAAATTACCATTCTTCCATACTTCTGAATGCATGGTGATACAACTTAATAAACAGATACCATTCTACAAAGTTCTAAAGATTACTATCTGTTTGGGTTCTTGAAAAGATATTTCCAACCCCAAAATGATGAAGAAAATAAAGAAAAGAAAATAAAGCCTTCTTTCTCAGAGGGAAGGCCTGATCCTCACAAAGTTTCCAGAACATGTGGGACTATCTCCACAGGGATTAAGGACCTGAAGTTGACTACAGCTGACCCCTTCACCTCTGTGAGAATACAAACTTCCTTGGCTTAATGTATGTGATGCAACACTGACCCACTGGTCCCATGTGGGCTGAGACACTTATCATTTCCCTCTTACACTCAGAGAACTTTATGTTCTGGGCTCAGTCATGTACCAAATATGACAACACACTAGTACTTGATGTGGTCCTGTGGTGAGGAAGGGTTATGGCACTTATCCTCTCCCTTTCCCAATTAGGGTCTCCTCTTCTCTACACCCACAGATTGAGACCACGTTTTAGATTGAGATCACGTTTAATCCTGGAAAATTCCTCCAAGTCTCTGTACTCAGGGCACTTGAAATTTCCCCAGGGATCCCTGAAACATATAGGGATCCAAATGCAAGTCCAAACTCATTCCTCACTAGGAAAATTAACTTGAAAACAAAACAAATTCAAAAAACACCAAATAGGTGTGAGGCTCCCGAAAGAGACTAAAAAAACTTGGGGTTAAGTAAAGTTTCTAGGCCAGGAGACAAATTTTTATCCTATGGATCTTCAGTACATAAGGATCTCAGACAAGGTGTCCGGATTCTTGTCTTAATAAGGCAAGCAATCTAGATCTGCTTAAAAGTAAAAAAGAAAACATATGAACATGTATGAACTATCATACTATGCTCTAAGCAAATGGCTAGGCACCACTATTTTAGGGATTCAAAATGCAGACAGTTCATATTAGCTATAGTACTGATAATAGGTAAAGTAATATAGCAGATAACAGTACAAAAGCATTCAAACAATCCAAGTTATCTTAAAGGAAATGATCTGACTTGAAAAGAAAACATACCAGAAAGCTAACTGTCCAATTACAATCTAAAAGAAAATTAAAAAATGCTAATTTTTCTCCAGGGGATCCTTGTGAAACCAGGGTAACCAATTATAAGAGTCCCAGATAGAGAATCTCCCCAGTGGATCCCTATAATTGAAAAGGGCACCCAAATATATTCTCAACAAAGCCCCCAAAGTGATAGCCCACTGTCCCTAATGACTTCTCCCAACTCATCACTTACTCAGATAAGTAAGTTACCTCAAGTTCTAGGTGAAAAAATTATGGGGCTGCCTCTAACACTAGTATCTCTGAGCCATCATCAGTATGCTATCCATTAGCTATTGGCCATCAGACTTAATTTTTATTTTCTTTCTTTCTTTTCTTTTTCCCTAGGCAATCAGGATTAAGTGACTTGCCCAAGGTCACACAGCTAGTTAAGTGTCAAGTGTCTCTGGCAGGATTTGAACTCAGGTCCTCCTCACTCCAAGGCCAGAGCTCTATCCACTACACCACCTAGCTGCCCCTTAATTAGTTTTTAGCAAAAGCATTACTAAAGAAGTATAGTAAGAACAAGTGGCCCAAAATATTCCCCACAGAAGTCTGGGGTACATTTATAAATATATACAGAATCTCGGAAATAGTGGGCTCAGACTTACACTCATAATGATGGTACAGAATACATATGAGATACATATGTTTCAAAGGGTAATTCATAAATCTTGGTACTATAGATTCTTTCTCTCTTTGTAGGATTCTCACCCAAGCTCCCCTTGGATGCATCTCTCTCTGATAGGTAGGCTTATCTGACCTCCCTGAATCTGTTCCTGTCTTGAGTTCATAGCCAGCACTTTTTTTTTCTTTTCTTTCTTTTTTTTTGGGGGGTGGAGCTATGGGGTTAAGTGACTTGCCCAAGATCACACAGCTAGTAAGTGTTCAGTGTCTGAGACCGCATTTGAACTCAGGTCCTCCTGACTCCAGAGCCTATGCTCTATCCACTGCACCACCTAGCTGTCCCCACCAGCACTTCATTTCACCTTTAAATTCCCTAAAGTCATAATGGCTTGTGCTTCCTCCCTCTGGTGACCATCTATCTATATTTGTCCTTTCTATGTTTCTCTGCCGCTGGTTGCATGTGTTTTTTCTTACTATTCCACTCTCTGACGACATGGCCAGTGGAGAGGAAGAGAGAGTGGAAAAGTGTAACATTTCCTCTGAGATCATGCATGCACTCCTTGTTGCCCTTTCGTATAGGTCCAGGGGTCTGCCTTCACAGTTTCTGAAATGATGGATTGCCAAACTCAGGATCCTTAGAAACTTAATGCTATGAAATTATAATAACCAGACTTGGCCTCAAACAAGAGGTATGAGAAGACACTTCCCGTACTCCATTCTTTGCAAAGGTGAGCGTGGAAGACAATATATAATGTCAGATTTTCTTCAATAAGTTGGTTAGTTTCACTGAACTATTTTCCCTCCTCTCTTTTATCCTTTGTTATAAGGGATATATCTCTGGGAAAGGCAGTGGGGGTGGGGTTGGACGACAAATATATTGAGAAACGTAGGTGATGTAGAAACAAATTATATCAATTTTTTTTTTAAATGCAATTATCTGAGATTTGAATGACTGGCTCTCATAATAACTTTGCTTTAATTTTTTTTAACCCAAGAATTTTTTATTGTTTTTATTTTACAGCCATTTATGCCATGAATTCATAGGAGATTGGTTCCAACAGCTCAGGTTCCTTGCTTTTGGTTCTCACAAAGTGAGCTTCTCTGGGTGGAGCAGGCTGGCGTTTCAGTTGAACCCAAGTGCCTTTTTCTTTGGCTTCTTTCTTCTGATCATTTTCCTTTACCCCTTTCAGGAAGCTATCTCTGCTCTTAGAATGTTTAATATGCTCAATACGCACATTAATTCTCTTGGCTAGAATCTTGCCTTTAACCTGTTTGTTTACAACAATGCCTACAGCAGGTTGAGTAACATTATAGACCCATCCAGTCTTGCCATGGTAACATTCGTGGGGCATTCCTTGCTGAACCATGCCCACACCCTTGAAATCTACAATATCATCTTTCTTGTATATTTGCATATACGTAGCCAGAGGGACACTACCATGTTTTCAAAAGGGCCTAGAAAACATGTATCGTATCCCTCTCCTTTTTCCTTTTGTGTTCATCATTTTTGGCAACTCACTGGAATATGGCGGAGCAGGCGGAAAGGTACTTTAATTTTCAATAGCTCATACATTTCCTAACTGGCATATATCATTGACTATGGGAGTGAAGGGGCAAATTTCCTTCATAGAAACAGTGAATTGCTTATAAAATCTTCAGGTGCTATGCCTACATTTTTTTTTAAAAAAATGTACCCTTCATCTCCATTCAGTCAGTCAGTCAGTCAGCCAGTAAATAAGTACTTATTAAGTACTTCCTATGTGATAAGGGTAAGACACTGTATTAAGGGCTAGGGATACAAAGAAAGGTGAAAGATTGTTCTTGTCCTTGAGGAGTTCAAAATCGAATGGGGGAGACAACCTACAAATATCTATGTAGAAGCAAGCTATATACAAAATAAATAGGAAATCATCAACAAAGGGAAGGCACTAGAATTAAGAGTAATTGGGAAAGGCTTCTTGTAGAAGGTGGGATTTTAGCTAGGATTTGAAGGAAACCAGGGAAACCAAGAAGTAGAGTTTAGGAGGGAAAACATTCCAGGTATGAGGGACAGCTTGTGAAAATGTCCAGTCTTGGGGTAGCTAGGTGGCACAGTGGATAGAGCACTGGCCTTGGAGTCAGGAGGACCTGGGTTCAAATCCAGCCTCAGGCACATGATACTTACTAGCTGTGTGACCCTGGGCAAGTCACTTAACCCCGATTGCCTCACCAAAAAAAAGTGCAAAAAAAAAAATGCCCAGTCTGAAGATGTAGTATCTTGTTCAAGGAACAGTAAGGAGGCCATTGATACCAGATTGAAGAGTTCATGGTAGGGAGTCAGGTATAAGAAGATTGGAAAGGTAGGAGAGAGCTAGGTTATGAAGGGCTTTGAACACCAAGCAGAGAATTTTGTATTTTATCTTGGAGGAGAGGGGGAGCCATTGGAGTTTGCTGAGTGGTAGGGTAAAATGGTTGAACCTGCACTTTAAGAAGATCACTTTGGTGGCTGAATGAAAGATGGACTGGATTGGGGAGAGACTTGAGATAGGCAGACTAACCATCAGGCTATTGCAATAAAGAGGGGATGAGGGCTTTTATCAGGGTGATAGTAGTATCAGAGGAGAGAAGGGGTCATATTTGAGAGATGTAACAAAGGTGAAATCGACAGGACTTGCAACAGATTGGATATGGGGAGTGAGAGTTGGTGAAGAATCAATGATGACATCCAAAGATTACAACTATGATGCAAACTTGGGGAACTGGGAGAATGGTGGTGCCCTTGATAGTAATAGGGAAGTCAAGAGGATGGGAGGGCTTAGGGGAAAAGATACTGAGCTCAGTTTTGGTCATGTTGAGTTTAAAATTGCCTACAGGACATCCAGTTCAAGATGTCCAATAGGCAATTGGAGGTGCAAGACTCGAGATCAGCTGAGAGGTTTAGGCTGGGTAAGTAGATTTAAGAATCATCAACATAAAGATAATAATTAAATCCATGTGAGCTAAAGCATCCAAGTAAAGCTGAATAGAAGAAGAAGAGAATAGGGAAGAAGTGGACAGAAGGGAAGGAAGAAGGGAAGGAAGAAGGGAAGGGAATGGAAAGGAAGGGAAAAGAAGAGACAACAAGGTAACTGATAAAGAACAGTCAGATAGGAATAGGACCAGGAGAGAGTAGTGTCCTGAAAACCTAGAAAGAAGAGAGTATCAAGGAGAAGAGGATAGTCACCCATGTCAAAGCCTGCAGAGAAGTTAACAATAGATGCCTCTGCTTTTCCTCTCACTCTTTTTTTTTTTTTTTTTGGCTAGGCAATGGGGTTAAGTGACTTGCCCAAGGTCACACAAGTAGTAAGTTTTATGTGTCTGAGGCTGGATTTGAACTCAGGTCCTCCTGAATCCAGGGCCGGTGCTCTATCCACTGCTCCACCTAGCTGCCCCCATCTCTTTACAATCTGGCTTCCAACTTCATCATTCAATCAAAACTACTCTCTCCAAAGTTACCAAGGATCTTCTTAATTGCCAGATCTAATGGTCTATTTCTGTTCTTCGGCAATACTATGAAAGGAGTTTTAGAAAGAAGTCCCTCACTTTTGGACCAAAGAGGTGATAGAGAAGAAAGAGCAACCAAACTCATCTAGTGTAGAAAACTGGGAAAAGGTTAAAGTTATCAGACTTGAACCCTTGGGCTTTGCAGTAGGACTTGGCATGTGTTGGTTTTCTGCAAGTGCACTACCTATCACAGCTTAATTTTCTCTGCCTGTTGATTTATAATTTAAAAGTCTGGAACAATGGCAGAGGTACAGTTCATTCCCTGCTGAATGACTTTGGTTATAAATTTCTTCAAGTGGTAAAATGTCCTGTCCCAAACTGCCAAGTTGAAATCTCTGTCTGGGTACATGTATTTTTACTTCCATGGTCCTTTAATAAGGTAGAAAGAGGAAAATGGAAATCACTGGACAAAATGAATTCATTATTCATGCTAAATTCTGACCAGAGTCCATGGGCCAAGTTGGTTTCAAGGCTTTACTGATTTTTTTTTAGTGGAAATGTATTCAGTTCCCAATTGTTCCTCTTTGTCCTCATCCCCAAAAAGTAGGTTAAAAAATCATTTTTTTCTCTCCAGTTTCATAACATCACATCCTAGTATTCTTCAAGGATTATGGAGCCTGGATATATGCTGCTACCTGATTTACTTCATCAAGTTCTCATGGGCTTAGCACTTACATAACACCATTTAGTACGGCCATGATTTAGGGCAGCCTTGACCCAACATTCTCCCCTTCTCTTCAGCTCTTCCCAGATTAAAATTCTGGGAGTGACCCTTCCACCTGCTAGTGACACTCCAAACCAGAGGTCATTCATTCTCAGTAAAGACCCCTAGAGGCAGCTCTGTATTTGGTGCTCTGGGACCACCCTATTGTGGATTTGTTCCATTGGGGTAGTATGGAAAGTTCAAAGCAATTCTATAGGCCCAGGATGGGGCAATGGACAGGGACACAGAACAGAAACCATGGCAGTATTGAATGGCGTTCAAATCAGACTGCTTACTAAAACATGTAGATGGTTTTGACGTATTATTGGACAACAAATATCTACAAAATGAAACACTGCTGTTTTGTTCTCTGTACCTGGTATGAAAGATAATAATAATAATCATAAAATCAGCTGCAATTAGTTGCAGATTACAACAGGATAGAATCATAATTAATTTAATTATAACAACTATGAAGATCCTTGAAAAGGCCTTGTACTATTCTGAGGCTTAATGCAGTCAGCTTAATGTCTTCCACAAACATGAGTATCTGGATGACCTCATCATTTGTTAGGGAATCTTTCTTCCATTTGGAATTTGCACAGGGCATCCTCCATGACAGTGGCAAATCTCTTGGGCAAGAGTCTGTCTCCTTATTTTATGACTGATTTGATATTGATTATCAATGGAATGTTGAACAATGTTATGGTTCTCTGGCTCCATAGTGGTATCTATCAAGGAAACTTGGGGTTCCTTGTTATGATCTTGACATATGCATTAAAGGGCCTTTTGGAAATAGAACCTTTAAGGCTATGTTTTACTCTATTAGGTTAAATGTATTTTAATTATTACAAAGTACTTTCTTTTACTTAATTCCTTGGAGGAAATATCCTCATTTTATAAAGAAACTGATGATCAGAAAAGTTAAGTGACTTGCCCATAGTCACACATTTAGTATGTATCAGAGCTAGGATTTGGACCTTAGTCTCTGATTCTATCTCCAGCATTCTGTCCACTAGATTACTTTGCCTTCTAGCAGATGTAATTCAGACTCATCTTCTCCAAAAGAACAATAAGGAATCTGGAGGCTATAAGGAGGGTCAAGATTTTATTACGATTTCTTCTGACCTAACCATTCCCTCAAAGTGACAAGAGTGAGTTTATATTTTAGGGCCAGTCTTAGATGGGATAGAATATATAATATTGAAATGTCATTGAAATAGAAGGATTTCAAGCCTTCATAAGGAGAAAACCAGAACTAAACCAAAAACTTGACCCCCAATATCAAAACCCAAGAGAAGCATAAACAAGTTAAAAGGGAAAAGAAAACATAAGGGATTCAATAGAGCTAAACTGTTTACATTCCTACATGGGAAGATGATACTTGTAACTCTTAAAAATTGTATCACTGACAGTACAGATAAAAGGGATATACATAGACAGAGGATATAGGTAGAAGATGAATTTGAGGGAATGACATAAAAAATTAAGAGATGAGAAAGAGGACTACAAAGGGTGCAGAAAGAAGGGAGAGGTAGAATGGGATAAATTATCTTACATGAAAAGGCGAGAAAGACCTGTTACAGTAGAGGGGAAGATGGGAGGGTGGGTGATGGGCATGGCGTGAAACGTACTCTCATCAGTATTGGCTCAAAGACAGAATAGTACACACAATCTGTTGAATGTAGAAATCTATCTTACCCAACAGAGAAGTAGGAGGGGAGAAAATTAAGTAAAGGTGGGGGGATTGACATAAGGAAGGGCAGATCAGAGGAAGTGGTAGACAGAAGCAAAACAATGGTGAAGTGGGAAAGGGTGAAAGGAGAGAGAGGACAAACAGGAAGAAGAATAGGATGGAGGGAAATACACAGGTAATAATCATAACTGTGTGAATGGGATGAACTCTCCCATAAAACAGAAGCAGATAGCAGAATAGATAAAAAATCAGAATCTTACAATATGTTGCTTTAGAAACACACTTTAAGCAGAGAGACACATACAGTAAAGGTAAGGGTAAAGAGCAAAGTTAAGGAGCAGAATCTATTATGCTTCAGCTGAAGTAAAAAAAAAAAGCAGGGGTAGCAATCCTGATCTTAGACAAAGAGCAAAAATATACCTAATTAAAAGAGATAGGAAGGAAGCTACATCTTGCTAAAAGGTACCATAGACAATGAAACAATCAAATTAGAAGAGCAAGGAATAGTCTACCTGTCAGATCTATAAGAGAGGGGAAGAATTCATGACCAAACAATAGATAGAGAGCATTTCAAAATGCAGAATAAATAATTTTGATCATATTAAATTGAAAAGCTTTTATACAAACAAAACTAATGCAACCAAGATTAGAAGGAAAGCAGAAAGCTGGGAAATAATCTTTACAGCAAGTGTCTCTGATAAAGGCCTCTTTTCTCAACTATATAGAGAACTGAGTCAAATTTATGAGAATATAAGCCATTTCCCAATTGATAAATGGTCAAAGGATATGAAGAGGCAGTTTTCAGATGAAGAAATCAAAGATATCCATAGGCATATGAAGAAGTGCTCTAAATCACTTTGATTAGATAAAAGCAAATGAAAACAACTCTCAGGTACAACCTCACACCAATCAGATTGGCTAATATGACAAAAAAAGGAAAATGATAAATGTTGGAGATGATGTGAGAAAATTGGGACACTAATGCACTGTTGGTGGAGTTGTGAACTGATCCAACCATTCTGAGAGCAATTTGGAACTATTCCCAAAGGGCAACCAGATTGTGCATACCCTTTGATCCAGCAATACTACTACTAAGTCTGCATCATAAAGAGATCATAAAAAAGGGAAAAGAACCTACATGTGCAAAAATATTTATAGCATCCCTTTTTGTAGTGGCAAAATATTTGAAATTGAGGGTGTTTGCAATTGAGGAATGGCTGTGGAATATGAATGTAATGGAATACTATTGTGCAATAAGAAATGATGAACAAGGCACAGATTTCAGAAAAATCTGGAAAGTATTGTACAAACTGATGCAAAGTGAAATGAGCAGAACCAGGAAAATATTGTACACAGTATCAGCAACATCACATGACGATCAACTATGAATGCCTCTGCTCTTGTCCACAACACAATGATCCAAGACAAGTACAAAGGACTAACAAAGGAAAATGTTATCCATATCCAGGTAGAGAATTGATGGACTCAGAACGCAGATTAAATTCATATTTTTATCACTTTATTCTTCTCATGGTGTTATTACCTTTTAATCTGTTTCTTCTTCCACAACTGTGATGAACATGAAAATATGTTTTACATGATAGCACATGTATAAACTATATCAAACTGCCTACCATTTTCAGAAGAGGGAAGAGGTTGGGGGGAGGGAGAAAAATTGGGAACTCAAAACCTTGTAAAATGAATGCTAAAATTTTTTCTTAATATGTAATTGGGGAAAAAATAAAATACTATTTAAATAAAAATAAAATATAGATAAATGATAAAAAATAATAATATTGAGATCTCTTCTAGCTCTGAATCCTATGATTTTTATACTCTCTGTCTCTCTCTCTTTCCCCAGTAGATTGGACATTTTCCCACAGGGGAAAAAAGTCCTTGATTTTATACACTAAGAGCAAAAATGGCAAATACCTGGGAGAATTACCTCATTCTTGTTCATGTGTTTTAGTTCAAGTGTAAGGGATGATGGTGTCATCCCTCAGCTTAGTGCTTAGCAGCCCCAGAGGATTGGAATAACCCAGTTGCTCCCAAGGGGACCTATAGGGTGGGAGAAACAATTGGGGAGAAATGAGGGTGTTTTGTTTGCTACTAGACTCATGGGAAATGCTGAAATAAGAAGGAAACAATGACAACTGTGTGCCTGGAGAAAAACAGGACATTATTCTCACCATGTCTTAGCTTGGTATTAAAGATGGAGACCCTTTGAGAGACAAGAGTTGTGAGGTGTATTTTTAATTCCTGGGCAAGCTTTCATGTGAGGCCAGATATTGAGGGGAAGAGTAGTTTAGAGTGAAAGCACCTGATGAGGCATTGCATTTGAGCTTTGATGATGTGACAACAGGGAAGATGAAGCAATCTCCTCTGTAATACTATGGCTAGGCCCATAACAAGAACTTTTTCAAAAAGGGTTAATGTATCTACCTACTGGGAGTTTTAGAGAGTTGCAATCAATCAATTAATCCATAAACATTTATTAGGGAAACCAAGAGATTCAATAGGCAGACTTTAAAAGGGAGAGCATTCCAGATAAGGGGGATGACCAGAGAAAATGTCCAGAACAAAGATATGGAGTGTCTTAATTGTGGAGGAGCCAGGAAGAATATGTGTTGGAGAGTAAGGTGTAAGAATGGAAAGGTAGGAGGGGGATACATTATGAAAGGCTTTAAATGGGAAACACAGGACGTTTTATTTGATCTTGGAGGTGATAGCGAGCCTCAGAAGTTTGGGGGGTGGTGGTAAGGGAAGGAAGATTGAAATGATCAGACCAGGAAAATCTCTTCAGTGGCTGAATTTGGGGTGGGGAGAGATGTGAGGCAAACACACCCACCAGCAGGCATAGGGACATACAGGAGCTGGAGTATGGGTAAAGTTTTGAAGTCCATAAAGTTAGAATTCAGCCAGGAGAACAAAGGCAGATTGGTCTGGGCCCCGTCCCAAAATGAAGACTCCGTGAAGAATTTAGGCAGCTAGGTGGCACAGTGAATAGAGCACCAGGCCTGGAAACAGGAAGACCTGAGTTCAAATCCAGGCTCAGACACTTTAGCGGTGTGACCCTGGGCAAGTCACTTAATTGTTTACCTCAGTTTTCTTATCTATAAAATGAGCTGGAGAAGGAAATGGCAAACCATTCCAGTATCTTTGCCAAGAAAATCCCAAAATGAGGTCATGAAGAGCTGGATATGACTGAACAAAAGTTGACATAGGTTGGAGATGTCAGAAGCAAATACTTCAATCTAGAAGTCTTAGGTTTTTTATACTTTTGCTAGGTTGAATGAAATTTCATTGGAATTGTTTTTTCTCTCTAAAAACTATAGTGGTTGTAGTTGTAATTCTAATTGATGGGCCCTGAGGGCCCCTCCAGGTCACCACTAAGCTGGAAAGAAAACTTGTTCTACTTCTATACCAGGAAGGTGTCTACTGACTGAGCACATGAGGAGGAAAGTCCAGGATCCATCCCAACACCCTGAGCCCAAAACTTGGGAAGAAGGATACTAGTGGAGGGAGCCAAGAAAATGGGGGTGACCCCCTAGCCATTGAAGGGAAAGTGGAGAAAGCACTGGTATTGGTAGGGAAAGGAAGGAAGGAAGGAAGAGGCATTTATTAAGTAACTAGTGATGGCTAAGCACTGTGCTAAGCTCTCTCCTAATATTATCTCATTTGATCCTCACAATGACAATCTGAGACAGATGCTATTATTATCCTCATTTTATGGCTGAGGAAACCTAGGCAAATAGAAGGTAAGCGACTTGCTGGTGTCAGAGACTGGATTTGAACTCAGGTCTTCCTGACTCCAGGCCCAGCACTAATATTTTCATGCTAATGTAAGGTTGGGATGAAGCCAAATTAGTTTTGATAAGATCATTACTCTGGAAGAGAGTGAGATTGACAACTTTATGCAACTCAGCCTCACTTAAATCCAACTCACCCAGGAGTCTAGCCATCA
Source organism: Vombatus ursinus (assembly GCF_900497805.2). NCBI lineage: Eukaryota > Metazoa > Chordata > Mammalia > Diprotodontia > Vombatidae > Vombatus > Vombatus ursinus. The sequence continues at coordinate 840,898 of NW_020944476.1, read as the reverse complement.
CCCTGTGATGTCAGGAACAACAATACCTCCAATAAAAAGCAAAAACAATACAACAAAACTTATATTTAAAAGTTTCTAGAATACAACTAAGAAAAAAACAAAATTTTTTCTCTAAAGAAAACCTGCTTCTCCTGAAAAGAAAAGACAAAATGCAAACAAAATGTGTTTTCAAAAATTGGGAGACAAAATCCCCCTTTGAGACAGAATTGACCACAGCAAAAATGTCTGGAACTTTCTAAGTCAAAGTGGAAGTTTCCTGTCCCTCAAATTGCTTGCCCAAGGCAGTGCTCGGTGTCTGACCCTTTGGGTAAGTCAAAAGTCTAGGGAATGGAACAGAGGATGCCAACAAGATTCACCATCACAGGGATTAAAAAAAAAAGTTGGGGGTGGAGGGAGTCTTCCTTTAAAGATGCTCTTAAAAAAACACAGCAAGCATACAAATTTAAACTTAAGCCCTTCCCATTTAAACTCTTTCAAAGTCATCAAAGGTATAAACAAATTTAAGATAATGCACCTCCTAGAATTGAAGCTTTGGGGCCACTCAATAAGGGTAGCCTGCCTAGCCTAGGACATTTAAGTCTACTTTAAGAATCACCTTGTATCATCAACTATGGGCTGCTCCTGAGGCAAAATACCACAAAACATCATGACAGAATTTTTAAAAGTATCCAAAACTTTATTATTATTTTTATTTTTGCAAAAAATAAATGACCAGGAATTATTACTCCATACTTGTAGACTATACATGTACCCACATGCAGGGAAGTTATTGCCATGTAGGTTGTGGAGCCTGAGATTAGAGTCAAGAGGTTGGCCACTCAGTTCTCCTCATAGAAGAACCCAAGTCTCCTTTGGAGGACAGTAGGTGGAGGAAATTCATGAGATACCTCTTTGTGCCTCCTTGGGAGTCACATCTAGACCACCCAACCCACATGACCAACCAACAATGTACATATGATTTCAGATCCTTCCTTAGTTTATATAGGAGGGAGGGTTAAAAAAAATGGAAATCTTTGGGTAGCTGAAAGAAGGATATTGTTATGGGAGAAGTATCTGCTTTCTGCTACCAATTATATAGTGGTGATGGGTAATTGCTGCCAATTATATATTAGCCACAGAATGCAGAAAATATGGAAGTTAAAAATCAAGGTTTTATTATTATGCTCAGGCATAGGTTCAGGCCTCAGAGAAAACCAGAACAATCATTAGGATTCTGATAAGGCTTCTTACACACAAAATCACATTAGCTGTGACAGAGAAATAATGCCATTTACAGATTACAATCTTGCACATTCATTGTAGGCTGTAAAAGTTAAAAAGAAGATAGGTCCATAGTCCATAAGTATGCTTCCTTCAATGTCATAAAAATTGAACAAATTTAGTTAAACAGTCATAATCTCCTATGTCCCCTATGGAAACAAACATCATGAAACAAACTCTATAGGTAAACTAAATCAGATTACAGATTAAACTGGGGCAGCTAGGTGGTGTAGTGAATAGAGCACTAGATTTCTCTTCCTGAGTTCAAATCTGGCTTCACACTTACTAGCTGTATGACCCTGGGCTAGTCACATACCCTTCTTTGCTTAGTTCCTCATTTGTAAAATGAACAGGAGAAGGAAATGGCAAACCACTCCAGTATTCTTGCCAAGAAAACCCTAAATGGGGCCATGAAGAGTCAGACCTGAATGAAAAACGACTGAACAACTGAACGATAACAAGAAAAGGATTCACAAACAGACTGATTGAAGAAGACTGAACATCCAAGAATCAGGGACAGTTGAGATTCTTTCTCTAGCTTTTTTATCTAAGGAATACTTTCTATCTAAGGAATCCTTTCTTATCTAAGGAATACTTAAATACTTGAGACTCTAAATAAATTTTTATATCCCACGGGACAGGTTTTGGTCAGGTGAGGTTACAATTAAGTCAGATTTAACCAAAATTTGAAGGTGGAATGGCCCTGCATCCTGAATAATAAAAGGGAATAAAAAATTCCTATAACAATATTGTAGAGCCAGCCCTACTTAACTTCAACTGTGCCAAGTCAAATAGAAACCGGACACAGAGATATTGCACTTTCTATATATGTTCACTTGCAAACGCCAATAGACAGGACTGAGTCAGGACAGATCACTTCACCTGCTCCACTTTACAATGCATGCTGGGGTTGCTGACCCTCCCTTAGACTAGAATGTCTACAATCTTTATCAGGCTTCCTGTTCCCACCCTTTGGGTAATTTCTTTTGGTCTACTGACCTATGAGTAATTAAGGTTGTATCAGTCAGGATCTGCCCATGTTAGCAGCTATCCTTCTATTTGCCTCCATTGTATCTCCATTTATATATGCCAGGTTAGCCTCTCCTGAGGATAAGAGGCAATGTCTTAACTCAGTGTCATATCATAACTCTAGCATAGAACTTTGTCATAAGAATTTTTATTTCCTTTTATTAATATTCATTATTTGGGGATCAGGACTGCTACTCTTAGTTAGGAGATTATTTGACTGACCGAAACTTGTCTCATGGGATGTTAATATTAAGTGAGCTGGCTGATGTCTGTCCCACGGGATATTAAAATTTGCTGAAGGCATAAGACATATCTGAGATAAGAAGCCAAAAGGGATGCCAGGCTTCCAAAAGTAATTTAACTTGCTTTCTTTGTGGAAGGATCCCAACTGGCTTGGACCCTGTGGTTATTTTTGTCTCAATTAGCCCACTATAAACTCTAAATCTTGCAAATGTATCTGACCTATGGACTCTAAAACTAAGTCTGTTAAATTAAATCTGTTTTCTTTGAGAATGTATGAGATTATGATTCTGTTTAACTAAGTCTGTTTAACATTTATGGCCTAAAAGGATGTATGAGATTGTTATGTTATCAAAAATAATTTCTCTCTCTCTGATGTAATTCAAAACTACACAAGCTTTGTTAGAATCCTAATCAGACCTCAGGTTTATTTTTCTGAGCTCTCAACCTATGCTTAAGTGTAATAAAACCTAGGTTTTAACCTCAGGAATCTCTGCATTATGGTAGCTGTTACCTATCACATGAACTCAGTGGTAATATTTTTCCTGTAACAAGTTCTTAGGTCTCAGAACCCTTTTAAGTTCTGATAAAGTTATTGAGATCACCAAAGAGATTTTGTTTATGTGGGTTCTACCCATTGATGTTTACAATATTAAAAATTAAAACATCTTAATATTATTATGAAAATCATTTTGACTGTGCAGTCTCCCTAAAAGAATCTCACAGACCCCCAGCAGGCCCCAGACCACATTTTGAGAACCACTTCCCTTGAGCTAGAAGAGACCCCAGAGTCTATCTTGTTCAATTCCCCTGTCCCCCATATTTTACAGATGAGGAAATTGAGCTGTAAGGAGGTAAAGTGACTTGCCCAAGTTTCACATGGGTAGCAGATGTCACTATTGACCACTCTTTTCTTGATACTCTCTTCTCTCTAGGTTTTCAGAACATCACCCTTTCCTGGTTTTCTTCCTAACTATCTGACCATTCCTTCTCTCTGTCTCCTTTGCTGGATCTTCCTCCAGATCTCATCTCCTATCTGTAGGTGTCCCTCAGGGTCCTGTCCTGGGTCCTCTTCTCCCTCTAAATTACTTCATTTTGTGATCTAATCAGCTCCCATGGATTTGATTACCATCTCTTTGCTGATGATTTTCAGATCTACCTTTCTTGTACCAACCTCTCTGTTGACCTCCAATCTCACATCTCCAACTGCCTTTCAGACATCTCAAGCTGGATGTCCAGTAGACATATGAAACTAAACATGTCCAAAACTGAACTTGTTATTTTTCCCCCGAACCCTCTTCCCTTCTACTTTCCCTATTACTCTAGAGGGCAACTCCACCTTCCCAGTCCCTCAGGCTCCCAAAGTAGGAGTTATCCTCATTTCCTCACTATCTCTCATCCCTCCTCCCCACCCCTCCATATCTAAAATGTTGCCAGTACCTGCTGATTTCACCTTTACAACATCTCCCCAACACACACCCTTCTTTCCTTCAACACTGCCACCACTCTCTAGTGCAGACCCTCATTACCTCATGCCTGGATTATTGCAATAACCTGCTGGTGGGTTTGCCTGCCTTGAGTGTCTCCCCATTCCAATCCATTCTCCATTCAGCCACTAAAGTGATTTTCCTAAAACACAGGTCTGATCATGTCATTTTGCTACTCAATAAACTCTAGTGGCTCCCTATTGCCTCCAGGAGCAGATACAAACTGCTCTGTTTGCCATTCAAAGCTCCCATCTAACTTTCCAGTCTTCTTACACCTTACTCACCAACACATATTCTTCAATCCAGTGACATTGGCTTTCTGGCTATTACAGGAACAAGACACCTTATCTCTTGGCTCTAGGCATTCTCTCTGGCTGTCTCTCATGCCTAGAACACTTTCCTTCTTCTGTTCTGACTACTGATATTCTTTGGTTCCTTTAAGTCCCAATAAAAATTCCACTTTCTACAGGAAACCTTACCAAACTCTTCTTAATTCCAGTGCTTTCCCTTTTTTAATTAGTTCCTGTTTATTCTGAATGTAGTTTGCTTTGTGTATATTTGTTTGCTTGTGGTCTTCCCCATAAGATTGTAAGCTCCTTGAGGGCAGGGACTGTCTTTTGCCTCTTTTTGTATCCCCAGGACTCCACACCACATCCCCACACTTCACACATCACACCTTCACACCAGGACTTCACATGGTAAACACTTAATAAATGTTTATTGAATTGAAGCAAAAATTAAATCCAGGATCTCTGCCTGTGGGGCCAGTGCTCCACGGCAATTCCATTGCTCTGAATTTTCTTGTGTTTTATGTTCCTACAGTAGCGGGAAAAGTTTAGAATTTTCAGTCAAAGGACTTGGGGTTTAATTCTGGCTGTGCTTACTCTCTGTATAAACTTGGGTAAGTCACCTCCTTAGTTTCCTCATTTAGAAATTGGACAGTGGAAAACATACTGGATTTGGACTGAGATGAACTGCGTTCAAATCCTGGCTCTGCATTTTACTCCCGTATGACCTTAGGCAAGTCACTTAATTTTGCTAGGCCTGTTTCCTCACCTGTAAATGAAGAGTTTGGACTGGAAGAGGCTGGTCTTCCAGTTCTAAATCTATGATTCTAAGAAGAGATGATCTCAAAATTCTTGCCATCCTATACCCACACTCTCTCTCCCTGGATACTGGATATCTATCTGCCTGATTACCTGCTTCTGACCCATTGTTTGATGCTGACTTTTATACTACTATATATCCCAACTCTAATATCCTCACCTGAGACCAGACCTTTGGTTCTATCAGCCAAGATGCCCTGAATGGTGGTGTCTAGAATGCTGAGTCTGTGGTCAGGAAGACATGAGTTCAAATCTGATCTCAGACATTTACTAGTTGCGTGATCTTGGACAAGTCACTTAATTTCTGTCTGCCTCAGTTTCCTCAACTCTAAAATGGGGATAATGATAACAACTATCTCTCAGGGTTTTGCTTAGCACATTGTTGTTGTTGAGGCATGTCCAACTCTTCATGACCCTGGGAAGCATAGCATGCCAATACTGGCCATGGGGTTTTCTTTGCAAAGATACTGGGGTGGTTTGCCATTTCCTTCTCCAGTGCTTATCACATAGTAGATGAATAATAAGTGCTTCCTGCCTGCCTGCCCTCTTGACTACCACCTTCTGGGTCCATAAGTGGTCACATACTTCTAACTTTGCTTCAGTTCTTCCAACCAGCTCCTCAAGCAATCTCTACAATTACTCTGCTGACCATTCCCCCAAGGACATCAAATAGCCTATATTATTTTTCAAGGAGCTGAAAAACGAAAGCTATATGAAATCTAAAGTTAAAGGTCATTTTTAAAGGATTGGGAAAGGTATCTTGGAAGAGACAGAATTTGAGTTGAACTTTCAAGAATGAGTGGGAGTTCAACAGGTAAAGAGAGAGAACAATAAGTGCAAAGATGCAGAGATGAAAAAGCAAGGGCATAGTCATGGGGCAGAGAGTACAGGCAAGAACAGGTCATGCCAGATTAACTTCATTTCTTTCTTTGATAAGATTACTAAATTTGTAGGTGAAGGGAATGTTGTGGCTACAGCCTACCATAATCTGAATTTGAAGCAGATCTTTTCAGAAAGTATCTCAGATGATTTCATGTGAAGGAGATGGTGAGATATGGATTAGGCAATAATATAATCAAAAGGATTCAGAACTGGTTGCATGGCTGGACTCAAAGAGTAGTCATTAATGGCTCAATATTAACATAGCAGGAGGACTCTAGCAGAGTACCCCAGGGATCAATTTTTCATTGTACTGTTTAACATTTTTATCAGTGACTTGGAGAGATGGAGTCATCATGTTCACCAAGTTTAAAGAAGATACTGAGCTGGAAGGCATGTCTAACACACTTGATAACAGAATCAGTATCTAAAGATTCTTGATAGTCTAGAACATTGAACTGAATCAAAAAAAAAAATGAAATTCTATAGAGATAATGAAAAGTCTTTCTCTTGGGTACCCCAAAAAATCCACTTCATAAGTACAAGATAACAGGGAGGGGGAGTGTAGGTTTGATGACAATTGTTTTGAAAAAGGTCTGGGGAGGGGCAGGTAGGTGGCACAGTAGATAGAGCACTGGCCCTGGAGTTAGGAGGACCTGAGTACAAATATGACCTCTGATACTACTAACCCTGATTGCCTCCTAAAAAAAAAAAGGAAAAGATCTGGGGGTTCTAGAGGACCACAAGCTCAATAGAGATCAGCAATGAGATGTAGCAGCAAAAAAAAAAAAAATTAATATAATCTTGGGGATTCATTAAGAGACTTAGCTTCCAGGAATAGAGAGAGGATGATCCCACTGTCCGGCCCCTACTAGAGTATCGTGCTTGGTTTTGGGCACCAGGAAAGCCATTGCTAAATTGGAACCTGTTCAGAAGAAAACAAGCATGGTACAGGGCTTTCAGTTCATATCATGTGAGAATTACTTGAAAGAAACGTTTTGCCTGGAGAAGAGAAGACTCAGGTGGGATATGATTGCTCTCTATATGAAGGGCTACTTGAGTATTTGAAGGGCTGTTATGTCAAGAAAAGATTATCCTTGCTCTCATTTTGGCCTTATGGGGAAGAACCAGGGCTAATGAGTAGAAGTCTAAAAGGGACCAATTTAGATTTGACTCAGGAAAAACTTCCTAACAATCCGAACTGTCCCAAAGTCCCAAAGTAGCTGCCTCAAGGGGTGGTTGGTTCTGTCTCCTTGAAAGTCTTCAAGCAGAAGCCGAATGATTATTTGTTAGATATGCTATTGTGGGGACTCTTTTCGTTTATGGGTTGGATTAGATGATGACTGAGGTCCCTTTCTGCTCTAAAATTCTGTGATTGTGTGAATAGAAAAGTTTTGTTAGAGCATGGAGTGTGTGTAGAGCACACAATTCAGAAAAAGTGTTTCCTCCTGAGACAAAGGGACTGAATTCAAATCCCACCTATGGTATGCTTACTAACCAAGAGACCTTGAGCAAGTCACACTTCCTTAGACCTCAGTTCCCGTATCTGTAAAATAGACTCTGAAATCCCTTATGGTTCTACATATATGATGTTATGAAGGATGGAAAGGTGGGCTGGCACCCCCACTGCAAGCTGATCTCCACTTCAGGATCTGGGTTCACTCCAGCCTCCATGCAGGGAAAATTAGAAAGATCTATGGATCCACAGTTTAGGCGCTCATCACCAGGTCTATTGTTTTGTTGGTTCCACTCACTTGGAACTTCAATTCAAAGGACATGTGGGACTTGCTACACTCTTGCCTTTCAGGCTTAGGCCCACCCCAGTCACTGGGTCCCCTGCCTATCTCTAAGGCACTTAATCAACAATTTGCTGAATAGACTTAAGATGAGCGGGCACACTCAGAGGTCATCTGGCCCAAGCCACTTATTCGACAGAGGAAGAAAAAGCTGTGGCCCAGTGAAAGTTTGTTCTTTGCTGTGGCAGGAGTGGAATAAGGAACTAAGTTTCTACTATATCACACTGTCTCCCACCAGCATTCTAACAACAACAATTAATTAACAATAAATAATTTTAATAACTAATAACATTAACCATAATAAATAATAGCATTTATATAGCACTTAAAGGTTTGCAAAGGACTTCATGTTATCTTATTTGATCTTCAGAACAACCCTGTGAAGTGGGTGCTATCATTATTCCCATTTTGCAAATAAGGAAACTAAGATGTCCTAATTATCACAGCAAAGGGGTAGAGAGTTGCCACCAAAAGAAAAGTAGGAGAGCCTTTGGGTGGTGCTCATAATAACCACTCTGATCATGATCATTGTAGGGGGCTGGGCTGGGAGGATATTAATTAGTTTTATTTTGTAGCTTGGTCTCCACTGTATCCAACAAACATGAACTGATGTACCCTGTAGCTCTGTGGTTTAATTCTGTGCTCCCCACCTCTTTTTTTCATACTATTAGAATAGCATAATGGAAAGACTATCAGATTTGTAATAAAAATTAATCAATCAGCATTTGTTATGCACCTGTTATGTCCCAGGCAGTGTGTTAGGAACTAGAGGTACAAAGACAAAATTGAAATAGTCTCTTCTCTCAAAGAGCTTACATTCTTTTTTTTTTTAAATAGTAATCTTTATTTTTTTGGCTATAAAAAGAGGAAATGTAGCATAAATAAGTAAAGGACTACATATCAAAATCAAAATCATTTAAAGGGGAGAAACTAACATCTGGAAAGATCACCTTTTCTGTTCTAGGAGTTGTTGCCTCATCTGAACCTTGATATGAGCTAGGAATTCTTTTTTTTTCTTTTAACATGTGTTTTTAAAACTTTGGATTACAAATTTTCTCCCTTCCTCCTTCCCCACCCACCCTCACTGAAAAGGCAAGCATCTCCATACAGGTTATAGATGTGTAGTCATGCAAAACACTTCCATAGTAGTCCTGTTGTGAAAAACTAAGTATATTTTCCTTCATCCTATCCTACCCCCCATTTATTCTATTCTCTTTTTTGACCCTGTCCCTCCTAGAAGTGTTTGCTTTTGATTATCCCTTCCCCCAATCTGCCCTCCCCTCTATCAACCCCCTGCTCTCTTGTCCCCTTCCCCCCTTATTTTCCTGTAGGGTAAAATAGATTTCCATACCCCATTGTGTGTGTTATTCCCTCCTTAAGCCAAATCCCATAAGAATAGGATTCACTCATTGCCTCTCACCTTCCCCCATTTCCCCTCCACTGTAAAAGCCTTTTCTTGTCTGTTTCATGTGAGATAATTTACCCCATTCTACATCTCCCTTACTCCTTCTCCCAGTATAATCCTCTCTCACCCCTTAATTTTGTTTTCCAGATATCACCCCTTCATCTTCAACTCACCCTGTGCCCTCTATCTATCTATCTATACATACATATAATTTTTTCCCTCCCACTATCCTAATACTGACAAAGCACTCGTGAGTTACAAATATCATCTTTCCTTACAGGAATGTAAACAGTTCAATCTTAATAAGTCTCTTATGATTTCTCTTTCCTGTTTACCTCTTCCATGTTTCACTTGAGTCTTGTATTTGAAAGTCAGATTTTCTATTCAGCTCTGGTCTTTTCCTCAGAAATGCTTGAAAGTCCCCTATTTCATTGAATGACCATTTTTTACCCTGAAGGATTATACTCAGTTTTGCTGGGTGAGAGCTTACATTCTTTTTGGGGCAGATGTCTTGAACATGTAAAGGTATGCACAAAATTAATACAAGGTGATTTAAGAAAGGGAAGCTGGGGGGATTAGGAAAGGCTTCCTGTAGAGAAGGTGGCTCTTGAGCTAAATTGAAGGAAACCAAGAATTCTAAGGGGTGGGGTCTAAAGACCAAGGCTTGTACCCTGGTTCTGATCTTTGCTATCTGTGTGACCTAAAGAAGGGAACTTGGTGCCTCTGGCCCACACCTTCCTCATGTGTGAAATAAGGAAACTGGACTATAAGTCCAGCCCAATTAATGTCCTTGAAAACTCTAAATCTTATGAGCCTATGACCTATGAATTTACCAGAACACAATGAGTGGGCATTCCCTCTTTGCTCTCCCCATTAGCTATCCATCTGACCCTGACATACCCAATTTTTAAAAAATTCATATGAACACAAAGACCAACAGTAATTTTATCCCTTTTTACCATGAATCATACCTGAACATCTAATCTCTTGGACAAAAACTGGCCTAGGAGAGAAAAAAAAACTCAAATGTTAGGACACACCAAAGATATCTCTCAACTCATTGGTTTTGAAGGAGTGGTTTAATAATCTAAGGACAGATAGAGAAGGTGGAACAAATCTTCTAAGGGCTGCTCGTGGCCAGATTACTCAACGAGACCCTAAGGGTGTGTCAAAGTTGAACAAGCAGCTGAAGTGTAGTAAAAAAAAAAAAATTACAGTGGACTTGAAGTCAGAAGACTTGGGTTCTAGTTTCAGCTATCACTTGATAATTTGGGAATGATCTTGGGAAAAATCATTTTTCTCCTCCTCTATAAAATCAGGGGGTTGAATTAGGTAGATTCTGAGGTTCTTTCCAGCTATATGTTCTTATGATTTTATGTTGAATAGAACCAGGCTAAGAACAAAACAAAAAATCCTTGGGCATTTCACTGGAGATCTCCCTCCAAGATGTCACTCCTTTAATACTCTTGTGATCCATCTGGTTAGTCATCTGACTTCAAATCCAACTAACTGGATTCTCATCCAGTTCACATTTCCTCATCTTGTCCACAAGGTCAAGATTAGATTGAACAAGAAGGATTGGGAGATAGTTTTCAAATGTCTTGCTAAAATATACAATATACTTGGTATTTCCCTGATTCTCTTAGTTCACTTAGTAACTTACTAACTTCACTTAGTAACCTTATTTAAAAAAAAAAAGGAAATGGGGTTAGTTTTGTACAACTTATTCTTAATGTGTCATTAACTACCTCTTGGTAATTACTTTTTCCCTTTCTAAATGTTTACAAATGTTCCTTTTAATAATCAGTTCTAAAATTTTGCCAGGATTAAGCATAGAGGTCTCTGGCCTATAGTTTGAAGTGTTTCTTCTCTCTATATATACTCTCAGCGATCTTATCAACTCCCTTAAATTCAACTCTCATCCCTTTGTGGATAATTCCCAAATCTCTATCTCCAGGCCTAGCCTCTCTCCTAAACTCCAGTTCAGACATTTCCATTCAGATATCCAACAAGAATCTTCAACTCAACATGTCCAAAACAGAACTTACTATCTTCCCTACCCCAACACCCCAAACTCTTTGTTCTTTTTAACTTCTTTATTTCCACCAAGGGCATCACAATCATTGCAGCCATACAATTTCTCAACTTCAGAATCATCTTCTACTCTCAATTCTCCCTCATACCCCATTTCCAATCAGTTGCCAAGCCTTACCGATTTTTAGCTCTATAACGTTTCTTGGATCTCTGTACTGCCTCTAGGACAAGATGTACACTCTTCTATTTGGCATTTAAAGTCTTCATCATCAAGTGCTACTTCTTACATAAGACTTCTGATTCCTCCAGCTTCTAGTGCCTCTTTCCCATATTATTTTTGTGTTTACTTTGTATATCTTTAACTTAAATGTGCATGTGAGGGACAGGCAGAGTAGTCAACCATCCAGTAGCAGGAGGATCTATTGTTCATACAACTTGCTCCCCACATCTCTTCTTATGAGTAGCTTTGATGGGGGATGGGACCTGGACCCCTAAAAGGAAAAGACCATGTCTCTGCCCCTGAACTTTTCCACAAATTTCTACCTAGATACTCATTAATCCTTTTAACTGTCCTTTCATTGTGGCCCAGACCACTTAACTCCTTTCATTGTCTGCACCTGGCCCACCCTAGGCTACTTGCCACTCCTTAATCCCATGCAGATCTTCCCACAATCTTTTTCTGTATAAAAGTACCAATCTTACTCTCATTAAATTGTGTAGATTCTTAGAATCTCTCCCACTCCTGTTGGGGATACAATAGCAGATTTACTAGAAATCTTGCTCACCTAACAGTGTTATAATAAAACCTCTCTACTCTGAAAAAAGGCTTGAGTGATCAAATTCTTTCAAGGCAGACTTGCCCCGTACCTTTCCATTTCGGGGTTCTCAGCACCCTAAACTGCAACTGCTTCCTTAGGAGCTCCCTCCCTTTTAGGGGCATGACTTTCTCTTTCCAAGTATCCCACTCTCCCCTCTCTTTATGAAATATGGCTTGCTTTTATTTATTTTGAGGGGAGGAGGGAGGTGGTCAGAGTTAAGTGACTTGCCCAGGATCACACAGCTAGTAAGTGTCTGAGGCTGGATTTGAAACCAGGTTCTCCTAACTCTGGAACCAGTACTCTATCCACTGTGCCACCTAGTGCTACTATTTTTACTTTCAAAAACCTAGAGCAGCATGTGGCCACAATGAAACAGAAAATGGGAGGAAAATACACCTAGGCTTTGCATCCTTTACAGCCTGTCCTTCCTTGCTAGCTAATGAATTTATCTTTAGAGGTATATAGATTTCAAATGTATTGGCAGGCTTATAATAGTTCAATGCCACCCTCTCATTTTAACTTTTCTGAAGTAGCTCCCAAACCTCCAGGTTCAGTTCTGACCAAACATATAATAGTGGTTTTCAACCTTTTTGGTCTTAGGCCCTCTTTCTACTCTTAAAAAAATTGAGGACCCCAAAGGGCTTTTGTTTATGTGGGTTTTATCTATTGATATTTATTTTATTAGAAAGTAAAATATCTTAGTGTTATGAAAATTGTTTTGACCTTGCAGATCCCTAACATTGTGAGAACTGCTACTTCTAAAATAAAGAATGGTCTATCTCTTTTCCCTCTATTTGTGAGCATTAAATAGAATATACACAGAACTTAGCATTTCTGTTCATCAATACCTTTATCATATCTGAAGACTCAAGAAACAAAATAAACTTAAATTCCTCTCAAACCTAGAAGTAAATGGACAGGGAGTGAGGATTAAAGTGAATAAATGACCAACTATACAAATGACCGTCTCTAAGGAGAGAGAAAGGGAAAGGGGAATGACTATCACTAATCTCTCTTTCCAGAGGGACCATGGCCCCTATCTGAATTGTTCTTACTATCCTGGCTCAGGATTTCCTGGACCTCCTATTTTGTCCCTGTAGTGTCTGTTTCCTCCTCTTCTCTGCTTGCTTTTATCCACATTTCCTTTCCTTGGCTTCCGGGTCTCCTACCTTTAATCCTCTCCTGCAAGGACAGGGTCAATTACATTATGGGCAGTTGGTCCTCAGGTCAAGTCTGAAAATCCCTTGGAGTTTAGGAAATGCTGGAAAGACCATCTGCCAGTAGATAGCCTCCTGGTTATCCTTGCTCCATGTTCAAGGCTTTGGTGGTGCTACCAAAGGTAGGTAATAAATACATGTTATTTTCCCTAGTGGAATGTAAGCATGTTTTAGGGTATGTGATAGGACCAGGGTTCCCCCATTTCCCCAAACAATGATCAGTTTTCACCAAAATGCAAAAAAGTTATCACTGGGTTTTGATTGGCCCATTGAAGCAACTTCCTGATGACCTAAGGGTCTCACCCACATAGATTTGGAGACCCTTGGACTTGGTGGATGTCCAAATATCACAGAAGTCACCATATCCAGCTGTACTGACCAGTTGCTTTTCCATGTGGAGGAGAGATCTGTTCCACTGTAATCTTGCTGCATATCCATGCAGCACTAGGACAAAGTAAAATTTCTTTGGTTAACTTGCCAAGATTTGCTTGTACCAGCACTGAATTCAGTGTTAGGCCTGCCCCTAATACAGAGAGATTGTTTCATTTTTGTCTTTGTCTTTCCAGCACTAGGCACAGTTCTGGCATATGATAGGCATGTAATAAATGCTTATTTATTTGTTCATTGGTTAATAATTGAGAGCAGCTAGGTGGGGCAGAGGATAGAGTGCTGGGCCTGGAGTCAGGAAGACTCTTCTTTCTGAGTTCAAATCTGGTCTCACACACTACCTGTGTGACCTCAGGCGGGTCACTTAACCCCGTTTGCCTCAGTCTCCTTATCTGTAAAATGAGCTGGAGAAAGAAATGGCAAACCACTTCAGTATCTCAGCAAGAAAATCCTAAATCGTGTCACAAAGAGTCAGACATGACTGAAAAATAACTGAACAACAACTTCACAAGGTTGCTGTGAAAATTAAATGAGATAATATTTAAAAAAAAAAAGAAGCTTAGCACAAGGCCTGGTACATATTCCTTTCCTTTCCTTCCTTTCCTAGTCCTTACTTTGCTTCTTTTTTTAAAATTAGGACTTTATCTCTTTTCAGTTCTATGTTCCTTTCCCTGCAAGACATTATCTCTTAAAGAAAATGGTTCAGCAGTCACATCTGCCAGTTCTTTCAGTATATTGTAATGTAATTTATCAGGGCCTGGTACCTTGAACTCCTTGAAGGCAGCTACAAATTGTCTGACCATCTAATTATTTATTTGGGGTCTCTAATAGCTTGCATTTCAGCTCACTCCATATTGACTACTTAGTCTATATTGCCAGATTCTGAACAAATCAGGCAATATTCATCTGTCTGCATTATAATCATGTATTTTGGTTTCTAAAGAACCAATATTACTGGAGGAGGGGTGTGGCAGTGTCAAACTCAATAGTTCTAAAGTTAGGACTATGAGTTCCAACTCCACTTGGGTCGTAGATTATAGTGAATGGGTCACTGAATCTTTCTGAGTCTCAGATCTGTTGTGGGTAAAGGAAGCATAAAATTGGCCTACTTTCAGGACCTTGGGAATATGGAGTATCTTATAACACTGTGTTCTTATTCTATGCCTCTTCAGCTGTGTGTAGAACCTTGATGTCTTAGCACATTAGTGTTATCTGTTTTCTGTGGAAAAACTCCAAGGAGGTAGAGACTATTACTGCCTAGAACAAGGGCAAATCATTTCCTTTAAAAAGATTAATATCTTCAAAGCAACTGCTTCACACAACAAACACATAAAATACCTTTTGTGAGAAACATTGTGCTGGGGGGCAAAACCGAAACGAAATATTCTCAAACCTTTTCAATGCTCAAGCTTACATTCTATCACAGCACTTACGAGCTATGTGCTAGGGTCCCTCCTAGCCACCACCCCATCCAATACTCACCATCCACATACCCGGGGCTCTGAATTCCAAAACTTGCTGATCATAACCCAAGGGCCCTAACCTCCCTAGGGCTCCCCTGGTGAAAATCTCATAGGATTTGTGACCTATGACTCAATGGTCTCTATCCCCTCTCCTCCTCTTCCATCCCCACCCTTCCACCATTAAGGCCTACAACTCAAGGCCCCTTTGGGTGATATTTGAAGCTAGTTGGCAATAAAGGTCCAAGTACCACCTAGGATAACCCATTATATCATCCTTCTCCCTGGACTAAACAAACTCAGGACCTGTCCCAGACATACTTAAGATGCACACCCAGCTTTCCACTACCTACTAACCATGATGTGGGGTCCCATTTTCCTGTTTCAACATCATAGGGTTTTGGTATTTGATAATATTCAATTTTACTTTTATTGTATTCACTTCAGTATCTCTTTTCTTCTGGTGTTGTTTTGCCCCTCGTGATGGGTTTGTGAGTATCAGTACATATTTAGACTTTGGGAACCTTTTAGAATCTTTTGTGTGACCTCGAAGTATTCAATTCCAGAAGAATCAAAAATCTCACCTCCCCACTGAATGCTACCATGGGACATATCTTCTGCTTGATGTCCTTTTCACTGTCTTATTAATTCTTTTTTAAAAACAAATTAGTTTTTTATATAAATAAAAATTCTTAAATGTATAAAAAATAATTTCATGATATTTTGTTTGGTTTTCCCTTGATGACATGAATGGTGTCATTTGCTTCTTTTCTTACAACACAGAGTAATAGATGAGTAAGTAGATGTTGAATAAATCCAGGAATTTGATGAAATGAACTGAATTTTTAAAAATATTGAACCCACCCTTGAGAAAGGCAGCCACAACATACTTATCGTCTGGTGGATTATAGGGCCATCAGTCACTTAAGTCATTTAAGGGTTTACCAAAGTGTCCATAGGCAGCATATTTGTTTGTTCTACTCTGCAGGATGTAGTCTCCAGCAAAACACTTGTCACCATCCCTTTCCATCCTCCTCAGTTCCTTTATTAACATATGCTATGCCTTCTTTCTTAGTCAGACTCCTGGGGTTTGCAAAGTGATTGCTCAGGGTGCATGTGAGTGTGTAATGACAGGTCTGTCTGGGAAGATTACAGGTTACCTCACATCTCTGAGACAAGCAATCAAGAGAGATTTCCAATTCTAAGTTACCTCCCAGGAGACAGAACCAATCCCAACCCTTTCTGGGGATTGACTCAACTAGGCCTGACATCTGCTGGAGGCAACAGATCTAGTTCAAAACTCTCCTTCCACAGCAGACCTGGTATAGTGGAAAGAATACTGGCTTTGTTGTCAGAGAACCTGGGATTGAATCCTGACTTTGCCATATTTAGGTTTGATGTTAGCCAAGGTGAAATCTCTCTGGATCTCATCTTCCTTCATCTGGAAAACAAGGGAGTTAAACCAGATGTTCCTTCCAGTTCTAAATATATGATCCTATGACCTCATTCTACCCACCATTAATGTATCCACAGCTGGGATTTCATCCAGGTCAGTGTGAACTTTAGCCAGTCTGATAACTAGAGAGGAGCCTGAGTAGCCCTATATTTCCAACTGTAAAAGGCTGCCCTCTCTTTAATGCTTAATAAATAACAGCACAATAACCTTTTCACCTGGTGGAATTAGGTGGCAAAGATGAATGGTTTTCTCTTAGCAACAATATAGATTAAAAACAATAGCAACCTGGCATAGTCAGCTAATCACTAGCCTGTTTCTGTTTCCATCTTCAGTGGGATTAGGATGGGGAAGTAGGATTGAGTGGGGAAGGGAGAAGTAGGCTGGGCTGGAAAGAAAAGAAATCATCTTGACCCAAACCAGAGATTCAAAGTTTCCTAGTATACCTAGGGGCAGGTGACTTTGCATTTCAGATAGAATCCTAAATTTTTAGAAATGGAAGAGATCTTAGACATTGTCTAATCCAATGTTTCATACCCATTGACTGGTCCATTGCAAAATTTTACTGGTCCATCAAACATTTTTTACCAAATGTCCTTACTTCTTAAAGTCTATAACCTTAAAAAGATTCCCCCTCCCTCTTTGTATCCTACTTCTCCTACCTGAGGATCTCTCATTCAGAACTCCTAGTCCCTGCCCCCTGAATCCCCCTCCCAAAGGAAAGATTGGTCAAAGGTAAAGGATTTAGACATTTTACCAATGCATTTTAGACATAATAATCTTTTCAAATTCCCTAATTTTGGAAGGAGAAAGCTGAAGTCCAAAGTTGATAAATTACTTTCCTAAGTATTTATTTTTGTATATAGTCCCACTCTAAGGTAGTCTGTGTGATCCCTTGAAGGACAGCCCAGTGTCACTATATAGTTGCTGGGCTAAGTGACTCACTTTTGGCTGAGAAATTTTGGAGAGAAAAATGAAGGGACTGAGCAAGAGAAGGGAAATGTAGGCTTCAAATGGTGAACAGAAGGTCCCCTACACACCCTGGAGCCATAGGTATGTGGTAAGTATGTAACTCCAATATTCTAGTATGTAATTCCAGCATCCCACCATGTCTCTTGTTTCTCAGCATCTACATCCCCAAAGACTGTTAAGAATGGACTGTTTAGGTGAGATCATTCTCTCCCTAGCTGAGTTAAGATTTCATATTGATCAAAGGTTGAATAGTCCCCTGTTATCTAGATCTGGGCCAGAAATTTCTTCTGAGAGTTTCCAAGGACAGTGGCTTTTACCTGAACCCAGCAAGATTCACGCCTCTAGATTTCAAATATCTGATATGTAACAGATAAATATAGTTTCAATCCTGATACTCCTCTTGAAGTTAGAAGAGTGAGGGAGTGATCAATAAACCATTGTAGTGTTCTGCTTTCATAAAAGTGGAACTCTATTCTCTCTAAGATTTAGAAGGGGATGCAGAATTCCATCTCTATCTATAAATCCCTATGGCATGTGATTGTACCACCTGGTCCTAGGTACATGGTTCATTTGTTAAATGTATATAATATCTCTCCAATAGAATGTTAGAGAGCTCCTTGAAGGTAGCGGTTGTTTCATTTTCATCTTTCTGTCCTCTGTACAAAGCATAGTGCCAGGCCTGAAGTCAGGAAGATTATCTTCTTGAGGTCAAATCTGGCCTCAGACACTTAGTACCTGTGTGATCTTGGGCAACTCTGTTTGCCTCAGTTCCTCATTTATAAAATGGGCTGGAGAAGGGAATGGAAAATCACTCCAGCATCTTTGCCAAGAAAACCCCAAATGGGGTCATGAAGAGTCAGACAGGACTGAAGGACAGCAAGAAATGCATTTTAAACATTGAAAATATTAATCTAAGAAGACATCCACAGGTTTAACCACATTGTCAAAAGGGGTCCAAAACCTCCTAACAAAGAGGTTAAGAGTTCTTTTTAAAAATGCTTAATGAATAACGGATAGTGGAAGAATCTATCTTTCTTTGCTGTTTATTTTGTGTGGAATTTGTATGCACTGCAATACACATAGGCTGGCAGAGGGAAAGGGGAATATGGCAAGGAAACAAGCATTTTGGGGAGGAGTTTGGCATTGAAATGGGGTATTATTATTCCCACTCTATCAGAACCAAAGGGATTTAAACTCGATGGTAGAATTTCAGGCATAATGATAAGGCATTCTGAAATGAGGCAGAGCCTTTCATAGTACCAATATAGCTCTAACTGGAAAAATAGGCATTTTAGAACAAAAGCATAATGGGAGAATCTTCTCTGTCTTACGATTAGCTTAAAGTGTTTAACCTTTAAACACTTGGCCGTGTTTAACCTTTAAAACCTGTCATCAACGTCTAGATGTTTGAACCTAGCAAAAGCTAATAATACATACATACATACATATACATATAGACTACATACATGTGTATATATGACTATACATGCAATATTTATGTACATATATGAGAAATATATGCTTTACAACATGTAACTCTGGAGGCAGGCAGTACAAGAAGTGTTATCATCCCCATTTTACAGATGAGGAAACTGAGGTCTTATTTTATACTAGGCTTAATATTCTTTTTCATTATGCCAGGTTCCCTCTCTCCCTTCAGAGAATGTAAGCTCTTAGAGGCCAGGAACTATTTCATTTTTGTTTTTATACACCCAGGGCCTAGCACAGTACCTGGAACATAATAGGCACTTAATACACGCTTATTGATTAATAGTAGATATTAGATAGAATTTTGTGGTTGTAAAGAACTTTAATGTACATTATCTTAACAGGTTTTATTGTTTTGTTTTGTTTTGTTTTGACGATAACCCTGCAATTGATAGGATATCAAAGGCTAGAATTCATTATGAAAAACTAAATTAAAATTTGTTGGCAAGTATCAGGAATGAATCCAGGAAGAAGGAGAATGGAAAAGCAGAATCCCCTTCCAAGAAATTCTCCTGTCTTTCCTAGCGTATGTAAAGGGAGTGATCAAGGGAACTCTATGATCTGATGGACTAGGGTATTTTTATGAAGCTGGCCCGCACTCTGGTTGCATAGAAAACTGTGAGATTTGTAATCTGACCCCTTGCAGAAGAACTCATATTTTGTTGAGATCAATCAAGAAGCATTTTAAAGTACCTACTATGTGCTAGGTAGCATACTAGGCCCAGAGGACACAAAAGCAAAATGAAACCATCCCTACCCTCAAGAATCTTACATTCTATCAGAAGATTCAACAGCTTCTAATTGGTCCCTAGAGATGAGGGTTCCATCTAAGATGGCTGGCCATAGTGTCAAGAAACCACTTACTCAGTGAGATATTGGAAGAACTAAGAAAAAAATGGTTTGTTCCCTCTTTTGGGGTCCCTTTCTAGTGCTTTGTTTCCCTTGAGTTTCTCCTAACCAGCCTGTTATAGATATAAGGCAAAATATACCAAAAATATACAGAAAACTTGGATGAATTGCTTCTCATCTCTGGGTCTCAGTTTAGGCTTCTGTAAAATGCAAACATTGGACTAAAATTCCAAGGTCTAGTCAAATAATTTGACCAATAAAGTACAAGGTAGGGAAAGTATAAAAGCCAAAATGACAGGCACATTTCTTCCTAGATTTCTTGGAAAGGATATGTAGGATATGACCAAAGCCAGATAAAGTGATATTTAGTGAAACTGACGGATCACGTGAACAGGTCAGAACAGAGACAGGAATTTAAAAAACAAAACAAAACATAAAGATTTCCTGCTAGCTCACTCTGTTGTTTTTGAGTTCTCACTAGGTATGATGTTTCTGCCCTCAAAATATGATTTATAGTCATACAGGACACTTTAAAACATAATAGATTTGCTCTGATAACAAGGTTCCTTACTTTCCCTTCCATGGGGCAGTTAAAATTCCACTCCAGACACATTTTTTGGGGGGAGGAGGGATTTCCTTCCCTCTGGGCCAGTTCTCCTCACACCATCCCCCAAACTCTATACTAAGGTGGTTACTCTTATTTGGAGTTTTGCAGGCCAAAGCACTCCCAGGGCTCTATTTATGGAGGGTAAGGGCTGATTTGTTGTAGGTGGGGAAATCTTTCATAAGACAAACCACAACCTTCTGGGCACCACAATACAAAGGGATAATAAAGCTGAGTAGCTGAGGAACCCTTACTGTTTACTTCCTATCCAGTAGATCCCATGTAAAAGCATTTGTTAGAGTTCCAAAGGGCATCTTCTAATGAGCTGTTTTCATTGACAACAATGGAAAATCTTGCACAGGGGCCTCTGAATTAAGGAATTTTAAGACATTAAATTTTATGACAAATTTAAATTTAAGACAAATTAAATTTTAATTTTTCCATGAGTCTGCTCTGCACAGACTGAAAAGAGAATTTTAGGATATGGCAATTTGGGAGTTACTCGGATAATGGAGAAGGGACCAAGATATTCCTTCCTGTTTTACATAGCACTTACAAGTGCTCATGAGGTCTTCCACTGGTTCAGCTAGCTAATACTATTTTCATTTTACTAATGGAGAAAGTGGAGGCTGCACAGGAGGGGGGCAGGTAGTAATGGTGGGAGAAAATACTTCAAGTTGCCATGCTACCGACAACTCCATTGACATCTGACTAAATATTTTTACTTCTCCTTTTGGGTCATGCCCCTGAGTCTATCCTTTCCTCAGGCAGATCTCACATGAAGAACAGCCAGTGATCCTTTATTTTCTTAACACATACTCTGAAAAGGTAATGTGGAAAAAAACACTTGATATGGTCTCATGAGCAAATTTCAATTCTTCTTTGAAGTTCTATTCTGAAGGGTATACCAAGACTGACTTAAGTCTTACCAAAATGCAAAGTCTTTAAGTATGGGCCTGGTAACACTCTGCCTATCTGTCCATAAGTATGTTTCTGTTAGTCATCTACCTGTTGGTGTGACCCAATCTTTCCTAAAATTCTCTATCTACAAATCCACCCACTCCCATTAGAATTAAGCCCCTTTAGGGCAGGAATCATTTTTATTTCATTTTCATTTTTGTCTTTGTATCTTAACATTACATCTGCAATATACAAAGTTCTGCTCTGGTTTGAGTTGCATCAAGCCCTGGGCCTCAGTTTCCTCAAATGTAAAATGAGGGGGTTAGACTAGGTAACTGCGCTGGTCTCTTCCAGCTCTAAATCTTTTGATCCTAGAGAGCCTTTACAGAGGACAATAATGTAATTAAGGAACCTTGGAAAGTGTTCTACTCCTCCCTTGGGATGCCTCAGGGGTGAGTCATTGAAGAGAGGAAGTGGGTGGAGGACTGTAACTTGAGTCAGGTAAATCGTGACCATTCATGGAACTTTGGACATATGTCAGCTCTGTTCTGTAAACGAGCTAAGGAATAGAGAGAGTCCCTGGGACAAGAAATAGGAACTTGGTGAATAGCCCCAAAGAGAGAGACAGGCATCTTTGAATCAGGAAGAGATCAATTGTAGCTGGAACTCCTACCAAAGGCCAAATAGCCACTTTGGAGACTCAGTAGTGAAGCTAACTTGGAACAATAGAGGAAACTGAACTTCACCAAAGGGAAAACTACCCTGTCTAATAACTAGTTCACAAATATCATTCAGACAAATGGAAGGAAAAAGAGAGAAGTGGAGGAGAGGTGAGTGTGGGACTTCCAGGGTCCAGAGACATAGGGATCTCCAAGATAGCCCAAAGAAGCAATTATGTCCTTAAAGCAGGAAAGGTCTGTCATAGATCTATAAAGGGGCAGCTGAGTGGCTCATGGGATAGAGCAACAGGCCTAGAGTCAGGAAGATCTGAGTTCAAATCTGCCCTCAGTCACTTACTTGCTGTGTGACCCTAGGCAAGTCACTTCTCCCTGTTTGCCTCAGTTTCCTCATCCTTAAAATGAACTGGGGAAGGAAATGACAAACCACTCCAGTATCTTTGCCAAGAAAACCCCAATTGGCATTGCAGAGAGTTGGACACAACTGAAATAACTAAACAACAAGATCAATAAAAGAATCTAGAGATTAGATAGGAACGTGCCCTCCTCCTCCTCCAGATGGTCAGGAACCAGACAAGCACTCTCCCTTCCCCCAAGGACAAGGCAACTGCAGAGGGGAAGTGTAACTTTATTTGAGGCTAGAGGGAACACTCAGTGGTGCCCACAGCCAGAGATAAAATGAGGAAATCGGTTGCTGGAAGGACTGAGGTTTCACCAAGTCTTCAAACTATAGCAACTGAAATCTGCCCCAGGGGAGTTAGGAAGTTAAGTATTTTTGTGTAGTGTCCAAACCAGTTCATAAAACTATACTCAGAGAAATCCTATTTTGTACTTTCATCTATCTCATATAACCCTTATCGATTGGCAATATAGTATAATAGAGGAAACTGGAAGTGGAGTTAGGAGACCTGCCTTCAAATCTGCCTTCACTATTTAACAGCTATACAGCTTTGGGCAAGTCATTTTACCTCTGGGCCTCAGCATGCTTATATGTAAAATGGGTATAATAACACTTGTCTGCCCTACCTTACAGAGTTGTTGTAGGAAAAGCACTTTGTAAACCTCAAAGTGCTGTATAAATGAGTTTTCTTTTTCTATCCTTTTAAAAATTATCCTTTTAAACCTCCAAGCTATTTGTTGGTTTGTTAAAGGGAGGAATAGGCATTTCCACACTTGGGTCTATGTAGTAGGGAAAGGTGACCAGGTGTGATGGAAGCAGAGAGGCAGAATAACTCTAATACAAAGGCTAAGAGGAAAGGTAGAGGAGAGGTCCCCACCTAATGCTTCTAAGAGCTACCAGATTCAGATTTAAATGGGATTGAGGAAGTATTTAATAAAATAAATAGAAATGCAATAAAACATAGATAATATATAGCTTTCTAAGTCAATATTCATGGACAGGGGATTCTTATTCATAATTTGGTGGTTCCTCTTTCTGGACAGCTAGGTGACCCAGTTGATATCGTGTCAGGCGTGGAGTCAGGAAGACTCATCTTCCCAAGTTCAAATCTGGCCTCAGACACTTATTAACTGTGTGACCCTGGGCAAGTTACTTAACCCTATTTGCCTCAGTTTCCTCATCTGCAAAATGAACTAGAGAAGGAAATGGGAAACTAGTCCAGTATTTTTGCCAAGAAAACCGCAAAAAAGGGTCATAAAGAGTTGGACACAACTGAACAACAATTGACACCACTGGGATAGGACCAAACTAAGGTAGAACAATTGTGGCTTTGATCTAGGACGCTGAAGTTTGGAGGAATATGCTTTCTCTTTTGGTTGTCCTCCTGCCTGGCATCCCAATGCCTGGTAGTCCTCTACATTCTTC
>NW_020944476.1:787857-817002 GCF_900497805.2 Vombatus ursinus | reverse complement strand
ACCACTGCCTCCCTTCCATGCCTTCTTCTACCATCATGCTTCCCATACTACCATCTCCCAGAGGTCTGGGGGTCAGGAGTCAGTGGTTATACTCTAGGGACTTAGTCTAGACTCATGGGGGAATGGATTTCCTCTCCCCTGGAACAACTGCACTGAGATTGACTTGCAGGAAATCCATCCAAGGTTCCATGAAGGTGAAGGCCTAGCATGCTGAAGGTGGGATCACAAAGTCTTCCTATGCAACAGGTGAACTCCTACTCAACCCAGCCTTGCCCCATTTCCTCATCTAGAGGCAGTATCCCCAAATGCAGCTTTATAATTTCCAAAACTCCTGTTTACACTTCTGAAAGAAGATTTAAAGAAGGAATAGAGTTAGGGCTAGGCTTAGACACTTGGGCCACCTGTTCATAATCTCAGAATTACTAATTGGGAAAACTGAATTATTTATTAAATACTCTAAGAAAGGATATGGCAGAAGCAACAATAATGATAACAAATAGTTATAGATAATCAATCATACCTCCTTCATCCCAGTAGAGAGGTGAGGGAGTACAGATGTATAATACTGCATACCAGGAGAACTTCTGAGGTCTTCCCCTGACAGACTGATTCTTTTATGAAGGCAAACTAGGCCACCTTTTGCCTCCATAATTACTGAACGGGTGCTACCTCAGACAAACTGAGACCTGGGAAAGACCTTAGCTTAAAAAGGCCAAGGTCTCCAACTGCATCCTGGGCCATCTCCAGTTGTCATGACTTATGACTTGCCACTAGACTCCAGTGACTCTGGAGGAAAATGTAGTTGGTGACTTTGCATAGCTCTGCCTCACTTAAATCCAATTCACACGCAAGTCAAGACATCACCCTTCGGATGTCATTGGTCCTCTTTGAGAAGGAAAGATGAACAACAACCTGTCAGATTTAGTCCTTGTGTCTGTCAGTTAAGCTTAAGTGTTTTCCTTTGTTTGCAGGGTTTGGTACAAAGGGTAGGGATTAAAGGTGTGTTCATTTTAAGGGAATATGACAATTTTTTTTAAAGGAATGCTTCCTGAGGTAAGGGCCTGTTTTGATTTTTATATCCTCAGTATCTAGCAAGAAGTAGATACTTATTAAATGTTTGTCAAATTGCCAAAAATTATTTAACAGAGCTAGAAAAAGTAATAACAAAATTCATATGGGAGAACAAAAGATCAAGAATATCGAGAGAATCAATGAGAAAAATGTAAAGGAAGGTGGCCTAGCAGTACCAAATCTCAAAATGTATTAACAAAGTAGTAATCATGAAAACAATCATACTGTCTAAGAAATAGAATGGTGGATCAGTGGAATAGATTAGGTACACAATACACAGTAGTTAATGACCACAGTAATCTAGAATTTGATAAGCCCAAAGATCCAAGCTTTTGGGACAAGAACTCTCTATTTGACAAAAATTGCTGGGAAAACTAGAAAGCAGTTCAATAGAAACTAGGTATAGACCAACATCTTACATTGCATACCAACCAAGAAGGTCAAAATGGATGCATGATTTAATCATAAAAGGTGATATCATAAGCAAATTAGGGGAGCATGTAGTATTTCACCTGTCAGATCTATGGATAAGGAAAGAATTTATGACCAAATGAAATAGAAAAAGATCATGGTAGGTAAAATGGATAATTTTGATTATATTAAATTAAAAGGTTTTTTAGAAACAAAATCAATGCAGCCAAGATTAGAAGGAAAGCAGAAAGCTGGGGGAAAATTTTAAAGGAAATTTCTCTCATAAATGCCTCATTTCTCAAATATATAGAGAACTGAGTCAAACTTACAAAAATAAGAGCCATTTCCCAATCAATAAATGTTCAAAGGATACAAAGAGGCAGTTTTTGGAAGAAGAAGTGAAAGCTATCCACAGCCATATGAAAAATGCTCTAAATCACTATTGATTAGAGAAATGCAAATTAAAACAACTCTTAGGCACTACCGTCATACCTAGGAGATTGGCTAACACGACAGAAAAGGAAAATGATAAATGCTGGAGTGGATATGGAAAAGCAGGGACACTAATGGATTGTTGGTGGGGTTGTGAACTGGTCCAAAATTCTGGAGAACAATTTGGAACTGTTCCCAGAGGGCTGCAAAATCATGCATACCCATTGATCTAATAATATCACTACTAGGTCTGTATCCCAAAGAGATCAAAGAAAAAGGAAAAGGACCTATCTGTACAAAAATATTTATAACAACTCTTTTTAGTTCTGGCAAAGAATTGGGAACTGAGGGGATAACCATCAAATTAAGAATGACTGAACAAGTTGTGGTATATGCTTGTGATGGAATACTATTGTGCTATCAGAAATGATGAGCAGGTAGACTTAGAAAAACCTGGCAACAACTGTATGAACTGGTGCAAAGTGAAGAGAGAAGAACCAGGAGAACATTATGCATAGTAACAGCAATATTGTTAGATGATCAACTGTGAATGACTTAGCTATTCTCAGCAATAGAATGTTCTGACAAAAATTCCAAGGGACTTATAATGAAAAATGATATCCACCTTCAGAAAAAGAACTGATAGAGTCTGAATGCAGATTGAAGCATACTTTTTTTAAACTTTCTTTAATTTTTTTGTGTTTTCTTTCACAACATGACTAATATAGAAATACTTTTTGCATAACTGTACATGTACAATGTATATCAAATTGATTGCCTTCTCAAGAGGGGACAAAAGAGGGAGAGAATTTAGAGCTCAAAATTTTTTTTTAAATGGCAAAAAATTGTTGTTACACGTAGTTGGAAAAATATATATATAGAAAACATTTCATACACAAAAAAGTCATAGGAAAACTTATATGAACTGATGCAAAGTGAAGCGAGCAGAACCAGAACATTGCACACAGTAAAAGCAATATTGTAAGATGATCGACTGTGAATGATTTAGCTGTTCTGATACAATGATCCAAGACAATTCTGAAGACTTATGATGAAAAATGCTATCCACCTCCAAAGAAAGAACTGATGGAATCTGAATGCAGATTGAAGCATATTTTTTTTCACTTTTTTTTCCTTGTTTTTCTTCCCCAATATGGCTAATATGGAAATATGTTTTTCATGATTTCACATGTATAATTGATGTCACATTTCTTGCCTTCTCAATAGGTGGGGGAAGGGAGGGAGTGAATCTTGAACTAAAATAAATTTTTTAAAACAAGAATGTTTAAAAAATAAATAATAAAATTTAAAAATTAATAAGTGTTCCATGGAACAGAATTAACTAAAATCTATTAATGAATTACCCGTCTCCCCCACTCCTCCCTCACAAAGAAGCATCAATAAAGCTTTAAAAATAATTTATTGTACACAAACAGTGAGAAATTTCATAAAGAATACAGAGTCCTCCCCAATGAATATTATATTTAGTTAGCAAATCAATCAGGATACAGTCACAGGACTAAATTAGCTTTAAGAAAGTTGAATTTTAAGGGGGAAATATTCCTGTTGATATGTGGATGTTGTTTGTGGCAGCACTAATCCCTGTTTGCCCCTTAAATGGTGATATTATGCAATGGGAGAACATCTGCTTGGTACTTCCCCTTTCACAAACAACAATTAACTAACAAACCACATGCCACCATTCTGTCGACATTCCTCAAAAATGTCATGAGAAGACAGCAAGTTAGGCATAAGGAGGCTCATCACAGCAGCAGACCGAGTGCCAGGTGGGCTTTGTTCAGATATTTTAGTCTGTGTGACCCTGGAACCAGACAAAATCAAAGATATCAGTGACTCCTGACTTCCATCTGTTAAATGGTAGCAGTGCCATGTTCTGCTTCAGCCAGGGCCAAAAAAGGATACATACCAAGCTCCTTTTGTTTGTAATAGCTAATAGCAAACTTTTAGCAAATTTTTAATCTTCTGATGACAGTGTTCCTTTCAGATGAAATGAGATATACTGTAGCTTTTAAACTGGAGATACTTTTGGATCAGAAAGATGTCTCAAAAAAAAAAAAAGAGAGAAAGAAGAGAAAAGAAAAAAAAGGATGCCTCGAAACATGTTTAGCTATATTTATAATTCTCCAGATATCTATGTTATTAAGAGGCAGTGTATGTAGTAGATAGAGAACTAGTCCCAGAATCAGGGAAGACTTGGAGTGAGTCCCACTTCTGATAAATACTGGCTGTGCGACCTTGGAAAAGTAGTTTTGCTTCAGTGCTGGTAAGCAACTCTTTAAGCCTATCAATTACAGAGTAGGTTCTGATATGAATTGGCAGAGGGAATTTCCTAACTGAGAGTTTCCTATACTAGAAATATCAAACTCAGCCTAACTAGATTAAAATATAATTGGGAAATGTTTAACAAAATGAATAAAAATAAAATATGACAGAGATAATGTTAATTTGGGGCAGCTAGGTAGCACAGAAGATACAGTGTCAAGCCTGGAGTCAGGAGGCCTGAATTCAAATCCAGCCTCAGACACTTTTAGCTACATGACCTGGGTCAAGTTCTTTAACCCTGATTGCCTCAGTTTCCTCATTTATAAAATGAATGGGAGAAGGAAATGGCAAACCACTTCAGTATCTTTGCCAATAAAATGCCAACTGCAGTCCCAAAGAGTTGGACACAACTGAAGAATGACTAAACAACAACAGATGTTAATTTGTGGTTTTCTAAATCAATATGTTACCTGCAGGGATCTGGGGTTTTTTTTTTTTTTAGTTTGACTCCACTGCCTTACACCAGTGAAATCTCAGGTTGGGGCAAAACAAATCTTTGTTATTAAAAAAAAATGTCTTGGAGGTATCATCTTGTATGATTTCAGAGAAAAAAATGCGTTTATGTACCAGAACTGTGTTATAAATATTAGACCTCAATCTATTCATTTTATTATGGAGAGATGGTGTGATCTAATGGAAAGGACACAGTTTTTGAAATCGAGAGCCAAATCAGTGTCTTTATTCTAACATTTACTAGCTATGGGGATAACAATTTGTGCTCACTCTATTTCACGGGGTTATTATGAAGAAAATATTCCACAAACCTATATGAATATGAATTATTATTTGTTTTACTTTTTGACAAAATACTAAACTTTTAGATTTCTTTATGTAAATGTATTTCAAGGATGGGCAGAGCCAAAATGATAGAATACAAGCAGCAACCCAGCTCAATTCTCCCAACATTCCCCTCCAAACAACTTTAAAATAACTCCTCAAGTCAAATTTTGGGGTGGCAAAGCCAACAAAAGGTCTGAGTGAGATATTTTTCCAGCCTAAAACAACTTAGGAGGTCAGCAGGAGAGGTCTGTAACAACAGGGTGGGAACACCAGCAGCAACTCCAACTTTGGAGGTGGCCGCAGCAGCAGCAGCAGCTTTAAGAGCTCTCAGCCTAGAGATGACAGTAAGGGAGTTGGACAACTGGTCAGAAAGAGATTATAGGGGACCCTTTGGTGGCATTGGGTGCAGCTGGCACAGGTTGGCAACTCTATTGCTTCTATGCAGTTCCAAGTCACAATTCCAGGGTAGAGAGGAGCATGTGAGGTCGGTCACAAAGGAACAGGAGCCCTGGTCACAGTTCCAGGGCTGAGAAGAGTACTAGTACTTGCAGCTGCAGAGGAACAGGGGTCCTTCTTGGGTAAAGAGCAGAATGCAAACCAGGAGAACAGTAACCACAGCCCTCTCCAGATCACATCAACTTGGAAGTATTGAAAACTTGCAGACCCCAGAACTAGTTCTGAAAACAGCAGCCCAAAAACTCTGAAGCTTGAGACAATGTCTCCCTAACTCTAGATGACCAGAGCCCAGTTTTAACATAAAGTTCAAAATCAAGAAATGGGCAAGAAAAATGAGCAAACAACAAAAAAAGAACCTGACCAAAAAAGGCTACTATGGTGGCAGGGAAGAGTAAGATATGAACTCAGAAGAAGACAACAATGTGGAAACAACTACAAAAAAAGCCTCAAAGAAAAATGCTAATTGGACCCAAGTCCGACAAGAATTCCTAGAGGAGTTAAAGTAAGAGATAAGAGTGGTAGAGGAAAAATTGGGAAAAGAAATGAGACTCATGCAAGGAAATTATGAAAAAAAAAGAATTATTAGCTTGGTAAAAGAGGCACAAAAATATTGAAGAAAAGAACTCCTTAAAAAGCAGAATTGGCCAAATGAAAAAAGAGGTACAAAAGCTCACTGAAGAAAAGAATGCCTTAAAAATTAGAACTGGGCAAGCAGTAGGTAATGACTCCATGAGACATCAATAAACAATAAAACAAAGTCAAAGGAATGAAAAAACAGAAGAAAATGTGAAATATCTCAGCTGAAAAAGAACTGATCTGAAAAATAGATCAAAGAGAGATAATTTAAGAATTATCAGACTATTTTGAGAACAATTATTTTTAAAACGCCTATACATTGTATTTCTAGAAATTATAAAGGAAAACTGCTCAGATATCTTATTTCCAGATAGTAAAATAAAAATTGAAAGAAGCCATTAATCATATCCTGAAAGAGATCCCAAAATGAGAACTCCTAGGTTATAACCAAATTCCAGAGCTCCCAAGTCAAAGAGAAAATACTTCAAGCAGCCAGAAAGAAACCATTTAAATATCATGGAACCACAGTTAGGATGGCTTCCACATTAAAGGAGTGGAGGGCTTAGAATATAATATTCCAGAAAGTAAAGGAACTAGGATTATGACCAAGAATAACCTACCCAGCAAAACTGAGTATAATTCTTCAGGGGGAAATGGATGTTTAATGAAATAGAGGACTTTTGAGCATTCCTAATGAAAAGACTAGAACTGAATAGAAATTTTGGCATTCAAACAGAAGACTCAAGAGAAGCAGGAAAAGGTAAACATGAAAGAGTAATCATAAGGGACTCAATAAAGTAAACTGTTGACATTCCTATATGGGAAGATGATACATGTTACTTCTAACAACTTTATCATTATTAGTGCAGTTAGAAGTCTCCATAGACAGAGGGCATGGATGTGAGTCAATTATGTTGGGATGATCTTAAAAAAATGAAGGGCTGAGAAAGAAGGATGCCTTTTTAGAGGTAGAATGGGAAAATTTTTCTTACATAATAAGAGAAGCATAAGGAAGAATTTTTATAGTGGAGGGGAAAATGGAGGGAGTAGGCAATGCATGAACCTCACTCTCATTGAAATTGGTTCAAAGAGGGAAGTATATATATATATATATATATATACATATACATACATACATATATAGATAGATAGATATACATGCTCAATTTAATATAGAAATCTAACTTACCCAATAGGGAATTAGGAGGGTGAGAGGATAAGAGATTGGGGAGGGAAGGCAGTAGTCAGAAGCAAAACAGACTTTTGTGGATGGATAGGGATAAAAAGAACAAGAGAAGTATAAACAGAAGAAACTATGATGCAAGGAAATACACAGTAAGCATAACTGTGAATGTGAATGGGATAAGGTCACCCATAAAATGGAAGCAGATAACAGAGTGAAAACTTAGAAACCAGAATCCAACAATATGTTGTTTCCAAGATACACACTTGAAATGGAAAGATACACACAGAGTTAAAATAGAAGGCTATAGCAGACTCTATTATGCTTCAACTGAAGTAAAAAGAGGCAAGGCTAGCAATAATGGTTTCAGACAAAGCAAAAGTGAAAATAGAAATAATTAAAAGAGTTAAGCAGGGAAACTACAAAATTTACTAATAGGTCTCATAAACATTTTTTACAGCAAGTTTCTTTGATTAAAGGCCTCATTTCTCAAATATATAGGGAACTGAGTAAAATTCATAAAAATTAGAGCCATTTCCCAGCTGACAAATGTTCAAAGGGTATGAACAGGCAGTTTTCAGAAGAAGAAATCAAAGCTATCTATAGTCATATAAAAATGCTCTAAATCACAATTGTTTAGAGAAATGCAAACGAAAACAACTCTGAGGTACCACCTCATATTTGTTAGAAATGGCAAGTGCTGGAGGGGGTGAGGAAAATTAAGTAGACTAATAAACTGTTAGTGGAGTTGTGAACTGGTCCAAACATTCTAGAGAACAATTTGGAACTATGCCATACCCTTTGATATAGCACTGCTATAGAAACAGCAGAAATAGCACTACTAGGTCTTACCCAAATAGATCAAAGAAAAAGGAAAAGAATTTATAAGTACAAAAATATTTATAGTAGTTTTTTGTTCTGGCAAAGAATTGGAAATTGAGCAGATGCTCATCAGTTGGGGAATGGCTGAACAAGTTGTGGCATATGCTTGTGATGGAATAGTATTGTGCTATAAGGAATGATGAAGTGAAACATCTCATTGGAAAAACAACCAACCTGGAAAATAGATCCAGCACAGATAATTTTTAAATGACTGGACTACCTGAAAGCCCCAATCAAAAAAAGAGCTTAGATATCATTTTTCAAGAAATTATCAAGAAAAACTGCCTTGATATTCTAGAACCAGAAGGTAAAATAGAAATTGAAAGACTCCACCCACTACCTCTTGAAAGAGATCCCAAAATGAAAACTCCCAGAAATATTTTAGCCAATTCCAGAGTTGTCAGGTCAAGGAGAAAATATTGCAAGCAGCCAGAAAGAATCAATTCAAGTATGGTGGAGCCACAGTCAGGATAACCCAAGATTTAACAGTTTCTTCAGTAAGGGATCGGCAGGCTTAGAATATGATATTCTGGAGGGCAAAGGAGCTAAAATTGCAACCAAGAATTACCCACCCAGCAAAACTGAGTATAATCCTTCAGAGGAAAAAATGGATATTCAATGAGATAGGGGACTTTAAAACATTCTTAATGAAAAGACCAGAGTTGAATAGAAAATTTGACTTTCAAATACAAGACATAAAAAGGTAAATAGGAAAGAGAAATCATAAGGGATTTAATAAGGTTCAAGTGTTTACATTCCTACATGGGAAGATGATGTTTGTAATTCATAAGACCTTTCTCATTATTAGGGTAGTTAGAAGGAGTATATGTAGACAGAAGGCACAGGTATGAGTTGAATATAAAGGGAT
Source organism: Vombatus ursinus (assembly GCF_900497805.2). Taxonomy (NCBI): domain Eukaryota; kingdom Metazoa; phylum Chordata; class Mammalia; order Diprotodontia; family Vombatidae; genus Vombatus; species Vombatus ursinus. Next base: position 808,000 of record NW_020944476.1, on the reverse strand, counting down.
GATATCTAAAAAAAAAAATTAAGGGATGTATTGGGAGAAAGAGAGAGGTAGAATGAGGTAAATTATCTCACATAAAAGTGGCAAGGAAAAGCTTTTACAGTGGAGGGGAAGGAGGGGGTAGCTGAGGGGGAGTGAGTAAACCTTACTTTCATCAGAATTGGCTCAAAGAGGGAATAACATGTAAAGAATGATGAGGGGGTGGTTTCAGAAGAAAATATGGCAACATTTGTATGAACTGATGCAGAGTGGAGTGAGAAGAATCAAGAGATCACTGTGCACAGTAACAGCAATGTTATAATGATGATCAACTGTGAAAGATTTGGCTACTCTGATCAATTCAGTGATCCAAAACAATTCCAAAGGACTCATGATGAAAAAATGCTATACAGCTTTAGAGAGAGAACTGCTGGACTTTGAGTGCAAATTAAAGTATGTAACTTTTTTGCTTTTATTTATTTATTTATTTTTTTGCAAAATGACTAATATGGAAATGTATTTTGCTTGATTTTACATGTATAACTGTTATCATTTGCTTGCTTTCTCAGTGGGTGGGGGAGGGGTGGGAGGGAGAGAACGAATTTGGAATTCAAAATTTAAAAAGAAAAAATATTTAATATAATTCACAAATTTATTTTTAAAAATAAGTACAGCTCAAGATAATTATGGTGATAATAATAGCTAGCATATACATAGTGCCTTAAGGTTTGCAAAGTCCTTTGCAAATATTATCTCATTTTATCCTCACAGCTAACCTGGAAAGTGCCCTGCTATTGTTACCCGCATTTTATAGGTGAAGAAACTGAGAAAGAATGACATGCCCAAGGTCACACAGTTAGTAAGTCTCTGAGACCACATTTGAACTCAAGTCTTCCTGAATCCTATTTCATTTTTATCCTCATAATAACCCTGGGAGGTAAGTGCTATTATTATTTCTGTTTAACAGATGAGGAAACTGAGGCCAAGGCAGTTAACTACTTTGCCCAGGGTCACACAGTAAGCGTCTGAAGCTGGATTTGAATTTAGGTTTTTCTAAATTCAGATCCAGCATTGCACCACCTAGCTGTCTCTAAGCATGCCATAGTCATATGACATTTTGGGGAGGCTACATATATTAAGACTTTCAAGTATAGAAAGTATTTACCCTAGATTATAGCCACGGTGGAGAGCTAGACTCTGGCAAATCTGTGAAAAGATGATGTAGGGGAAGCTATCCAGGAGAGGGAAAGTGTCTGACCTGCACGCTTTGTCTAGGATGAGGTCTGCAGCATAATATGATACTGAGCTGAAGGGGACAAGCCCTGGGATGGGGCAATAAAGATAGCTTAGTGCAGTGTATAAATCCTTGGGAATTCTTTAGAGGAATAGGAAACCATGGGTGGTCTGCTTTGGTAATAGGATCATTCCTCTGGCAAGAGTATACAAGAAGATTTTTCCAGTGTTTTTCAGAGTACTACGGGAACCTTGCCATGGAAGGCATGGGCTTCAGAAAAGATTCTGAAGCCTGTAGGTTCCAACTGAACAAACATGAAGGGGGTACAGCAGGGATTCAAGGTCAGATAAAAAGCCATAAAGTCTTAGGAACTGGAGGTTGATACATGTGGTGCCAAAAGGCCAGTTCTCCCCTCCCTCGCACCCTGTTGGAGGACATGCTTTTCTTCCACCATTAAGTCCTAGAATCTGGCTGGCTAAATTTCCCTATTAGTTTTTCTCACTGCCACTCTTTGGTTTCTTCGATTCCACACAACAATGGTAGACTGTAGGAGGGGAAAGACTTTTCCTTTCCCCGTAAAAAATATCCTACAACCACTCTTTTCCTTTAAGCCTTTACTGATGTTGACTCCATGGAACAACAATGAATACAAGGTGCGGTAATAAAGAGAAAATGTCCAAGGCTATCACACAAAGGGTGAATCTTGGTTCTGTTTACCAAAGGGATGTGGACCTTAGCCTTAGTTTCCTCTGTGTTCCTGGGTAACTTAATTCTGCCATTTCTTGTCATCAGATAATGCTTCTTCACCTGGTATTCATTCTGTCCGGTGAATTTACTTCAACCTTCTGGAATTTGCTGCCCGCAACCCTCTGATCTGGGTGTGGGAAAGCTAGGGCCTTGGTACTAAATGAAGACTTGGAAGAAACCTATCTGGCTATTTAGTCCAACCTCTCCTAGAAAAAGGAACTTCATTACTATACACCTGACAGGTGGTCATCCAGCCTTAGGCTGAAGACCTCCATTGAAGCCCTTCAATTTTTGGACAGCTCCAATTATTTGGAAATTTTTACTTAAATCCAGCCTAAACTTGCCCCCTTGTCTCATTTTTGCCCTCTGGTGCCAAACAGAAACAAATTTGATTACTCTTCCAGTTTTTTCAAGTACACCTTCTGCTTCTCCAGGCTAAACCCTAATGGGCAGGCTTTTTCTTCATTCCTCCAACATTTGACATGGGCTCAAGGCCCATCATCATTCTGATTTTTCTCCTCTCCAGCTTATCAATGTCCTTCCTATAACATGGTGCCCTCTCAGAAAAAATATTCCAAATGTGATCTGACCAAGGACAGTAAACAGGATGATACTAGCCTCCTTATTCCTGGAGGCTATCAAATAAGATAATATTTGAAAAACTGCTTAGCACAGTGTCTGGTATAGAGTATGAGCTTTATAAAAACTTATTTTCTTCCCTTTCCCTTCTGACCCTCCCCACCCCACGCCCAAGATTATATTAGCTTTTTTGGCTCTCACATTATAATGTTGTCTCATATTCAGCTTACAATCTACTAAAACCCACAGATCTTTTCCAGGTAAATTGCCACCTAATTATGTGTCTTTCATCCTATACTTGTAAAGTGATGCCTTGAGCCTGAGTATGATTTTACATTTATCCCTATTGAAATTCATTTTATTAGATTCAGTTCAATTTTCGAGTCTGTCTAGAATTTTTGTGCCTCCATATAGAAATGTTTGGTCTAGTCTCCTTTTATTCTATGAACAATGTTTATGAACTATTTATTCTATGAACAACAAAATAAAATAACAGTAAATGACCACTGCATGCTTAATCACAAAATCTGTGAACATGGCAAGTAGTGAACTGAGAGAGGGGAGTTATCAGGGTGGTACTCATGAAAAAAGCAGAGGAAACAGATTTCATATTTTGAGGAATATCTCATCTCATCTCCTAGATTAATTTCAGCCCCAGATAGCAAAAGATAAAAATGCTCTTCTAGCCATTGTATAGACTTGGGAGTAAGGGAGAGAAAAGGGGAACATCTAAGCTTTTGTAAAATGAGTGCTCTCTGGTGACCAGAATGATACTGCACCCTTTTCCCAAGTCTGGCCTGTACATGGACCAGAAAGAAACTGACAAATCTGAGCTTGTGGCTCAGTAGAGGGCCACCTAGTGGATAACTCAGATATTGTGCCCCCTTGTTGCATAATTAAATACAATGGCATGCTACCTTTCTCTACGTTAAAGATCTTAATTAAGGCCCTCAGGTCCCCAAAATGCACTTGCTCTGCTTTCCCTTCCCAAAGCTTCCTGAAGTTTTGTTACCTTTAACTTTGCTTTCTTTTCTTAAAAAATACACATACAGATGTTGTATTTTTCCCATCCAGGGATACTTCTAAAATATATATAGTAGTATGGATACAGCACTAGCCCTGGAGTCAGGAACACCTGAGTTCAAATCTGGCCTCAGACACTTACTAGCTAGCTGTGTGACCCTGGGCAAGTCACTTAGCCCCCATTGCCTCCAAAATAAAAAAAAATAAATTAAAAAAATATAGTTGTAGTAAACATATATATAGTTCTGATGCTCCAGAGTTCTCCTGAAGGAGCAGGCAGAGACACACAGAGAGAATCTGGGTTGCACAATTGCCTAGAGAGACATCAGCATATCCACAAGACCTGAATAGGGAACCATGAGCCCCTAAGTGACAATGCTACTTGGAGATGCAGAAAGCCTTGATGAGAGAGGGAAGAAAGGAATTCAGAGCCTTAATGAGGAAAGGTGGTAAAAGAGATGAAGATATTTAGCCTTATTTGGACCTATATTATCCTTAAAGAAGAAAAAAATGTTTTGCACAGCAGGGAATTATATATGCTGAGGAGCAAACCAGCTCTGTCTCTTTTCTAGGAACTTGAGTTGTATAAACTATATAAATCCAGAGGAAAGGTGGAAACCACCAGAAAGGAGTATTCCTGACTAATGAAGGGCTGTAATGTGTGTGGGGTTTTTAGTAAAGTTAAATACAATCTGTCCAATATCTGATGTCTTCTCAGCCTAAGTACTTGCAGGGGAATTTAGAGATTCTAGAGTCATATACTCATATATCCAGCACAGACTATTATTGAAAGAGGCTCCCAAAATGAGCCTGGTCTGTTGTGTCAAGGTCCATCACCCAATTGACACATGGCTTATATAACATTTCCACTACATGTTTTTGGAGAAGTATATTTAGTTTCTCCTCAAGTACAGTGCTGCACTGTGTTGTATTATGTCAAGATCTCACTAAAGCCAAATATATGTAGAAGAGACTGATACTCACAAGTCTCATGCCTACAGGTATCACTGAGATTGTAAAAGTCAGTCTTTCCCCACAGTGTGAGCACTGCTAACAAGAGGTGAATACTTTCAAAGTCATGAAAACCCTATAGCCCTCTCCTCTCCTCTTTTCCTCTAATTCCCTTCTGAGCATCACCATCTTTGGTTAGTAACCCCCAAGCCTTAAAAATATCTGTGCAACCTTGGGTGAGTCAATAAACTTCTTTGAGGCTCGGGGTTCCTCATCTAAAATTTTAGGGATTGGAATCAATAATCTCTAAGGTCTTGTCCAGCTTTACTCTGTCACTGTAGGTACATGTTAATGAATAAACATGACTATGAATGTCAACAAATCAAATTCTAGATCCTATTTTTAGGTATGTGAATGTCTAAATCATTCATCTACTCATTCATTGATACCACAAATATTTATCAAGAAGTAATTATATTATAATGTGATACAAATACAGAGATGTTCAAAGGCAGACTGGAAGAAAAATAAAGGCAAATATATTTGGACTTCATGACTTTAAACAGTTGATCTTATCAGGAAAGAGAAAAAAAAAGAAAAAGGTAGTTTTTACAATTCAGGTGATATCATTTATACAGCCAAGTATAGCCCCAGGCATTATGCCAAAGCAGTGCCTTCCCTATCATATCAGGTAGATCCAATTTCTATTCTGTTGTTTTTTTTTTTAATGTATGGTGGGATTGCTACTCTGTCTGAATTATAGATACCCTTTTAACTTCCCTTTTGTAGTCTCCAAAAGTAGCTTGAAGTAATTTTCATAAAACATGGCCCAGCTGTCCCAGGAGAAATCAGGAAAAGGCAAGACAAATTAAAAGGAGGTGAAAGTACTTTTTTGAACTCCCCAAAACTCAGTGGAATGTGCCTCTGTAAGTGGAAGGCACAACAACCATAAATTCACAAATGAGTTAACCTAAAGGAGAAGACAGACACTCATTACAGTAGTCAAAGAGACAATCCTCTGAAGAGGACAGAGGTTTCTATAGGCTAGCACCAACTGAAGACCTGGAATTGAGAAGGAGAGGTCACACCTGGAAATGAGGTTCTAATGAGGTTCCATGGCACAGCTCTTAAGAGAGTTGGTAACTGGAGAGGAAGTAACTAGTACCATCTGCTGTCAGAGAGCTGAACAGTAGCGAGCAAAGAAAGTTAAGAAGGACAACGATGGTGAAAATGATCCTGGGTGCAGGCCAACAAGGACTTCAGCTTTGGAGAACAGAGTAGAAGCTACTCTCCTAACAGGAAAACCACAACAACAACAACAATAGCAACATCAACAACAGAGCACAGGACACCATGGCCTTCCTCATTCCTGGGGCCTACCTGGGGTAACACCTGGCATCAAAGTGGATAGAGTGCTGGGCCTGGAGTCAGGAGGACCTGAGTTCAAATCTTGCCACAGAACCATATAACTTAGGGCTGGAAAGGTCTCTTACTAACTGTGTGACCCTGAGCGAGTCACTTAACCTCTGCCTGCCTCAGTTTCCTCAACTGTAAAATGTCCCTACCTTGCATGATTGTTGTGAGGATCAAATGAGATATTTGTAAGAAGAAAATATTTTTTAAGTGGTAGGTGCTATATAAATGCTTATTCCTTCCTTTCTCTTCTAGTGACTGCAAAGGTTACTAAGGGTGACCTACAAGGGAAGAAGGTTGTGGCTTTAGATTTTCTGTAGGCTCAGATTCCAGTCCTTTCTATATCTTTTATGTGTAAATAAAACTCTTCTGTGTTTTGAAGCCTTGCAAGCCTGAAAGCTTGTAAGGGAAGCTGGTGGTTCCTCTTGAAGGTATAACCAGATAGAAAAGTTCTTTGGTTCCCCTTTGGTTAAGGACAGTAAGCCAAATAAGTGAGAAGTTCTTAAAGCATACCCAGGGAAGAGGGGATATCTGACAGAGGGGTTATATTTTGGGGGGCTTCTGGCAGACATACAATTGAAGAATGTAACTTTAGAAATCATCCAGTACAACTCCTTTATTTTACAGAAGAAACAAAAGCCTAAAGAGGCACAATGACTTGCCATAGGTCACACAGCTAATTAGCGATAGAGCCAAGACCTGAACCCTGATCTCCCAGTCTAGCTTTTTTCATAGAAAGAAATTTTAAAGATTTCTTCCTTCCTACCTTTCTTCCTTGGCAATTAGGGTTAAGTGACTTGCCCAGGGTCACAAAGCTAGTAAGTATCTGAGGTCAGGGTTGATTTTTTAATTTCTAATTATTAATTTATTTCTAATGCTAAATAAATTATTCCATTTGAGTTTTAGGTTATAATTCTATTTCCGTGTCATAATTACAACATAACAAGAGAAGTAGTAGTAGTAGTATCCACTTCACGGTATTGTTGTGAATAAAATCTTTACAAGCCTTAAAGCATTATGGAAACAATGTCACATTATACACACACACACACACACACACACATACAATGTCATATGTATGTATACATACATATATAAGCAATACTGTAGATAGATAAATGATATCATTTATATGGTTTACAAAGCACTTTCCTGACAACCATCCTGTGAGGTGGGAAGTATAAATATTATTATCCTCTTTTTATAGATGGGGAAGCAGGATCAGAGTTCAGTGACTTGCCCAAGGTCATACAGTTAGTAGAAAAGCTAGGCCTTGAAGTAGAGGTTTAAAAAATTCCAAATCAAGACCTCTTTCCACTTTTATCCCTGATAGATTACATAGTTTTACACAGAACCATATAACTTAGGGCTGGAAAGGTCTCTTACAATTTAGGAACCAGAGGCCCAGAATAGGAAAGTCACTTGCTCTTATCACAGAGTTAGTAAATGGACCAGGATTCAAACCCAGGTCCTATGACTTAAAATCTAATGAATATTCCATATTTTTTCTATTTGCAAATGTAGATAGCGTCAAATGTATAAGACATCCCCAAAAGAGTATTGGTGAGATTAAATTGGATGTTAAAAATATATTCTTAAAAATAGTATTTTATTTTTTCTAATTACATGTAAAGGCAAATTTTAACCTTCATTTAAAAATTTTGAATTTCAAATTTTTTCTCTCCCTCCTTACCTCACCTTCTCTCTCCCTAAGATGATAAGCAATTTGACATAGGTTATATATGTGTAATCATGTTGATTGAAAATATATTCTTGCAACTCCTAAAATTTGTTTATCTACTTTTAAAAAAACAACAAACAACAAAAAAAACCTGAATATCTTACAAAAAAAACCCCTTTTTACTGTCCTCTTTTCCAAAGAGATTCACAGATTATTTGTTGCTGTTTTGGCATTTTTTTCAGTCGTGTCCAACTCTTTGCTGATCCCATTTGGGGTTTTCCTGGCAAAGATGCTAGAGTGGTTTGCCATTTCCTTCTCCAGCTTGTTTTATAGATGAGGAAACTGAAGCAAAAGGGGTTAAGTGACTTACCCAGGGTCACACAGCTAGTAAGTGTCTGAGGCCAGATTTGATCTCAGGTTTTCCTGACTCTAGGGCCAGGTGCTCTATCCACTGTGCCACCTTGCTGCCCTCAAAGAGAATAGAAGAAATAAAAACTTATGTCCTTGACTGGAGCCGAGTAGTTGGCTTACAAAGCTGCTTCAAAGCATTTTGTTCACACACACACACACACACGCACACACACACATGCACACACACATACACACAGAGTTGCCCATTGCCAAGATTCAAAACATGCTTCATAAAAGAAGTGATTATTATCACATGCTTACTAAAAGCTTTGACCTTCCCGGAAGAAAGCCATTTTTCAACAATGAGTCTTCCTAATTAAAAAACTTATATTAGCTAAGTAAATGATACAATCTTCAGCCATTAAAAATTATATCTCTTAGGCTACAATATATGGGCAAGACTGTACCTGTACAAGGTACACCCCTTGTGTATGATGTTGAGAACTTTCTCAAGTTGTATTATAATTTTAGGGTTTTTTTTCTGTTTCTGCATTAATGAATAACTTCTAAGCTACCAAATCTTTGGGAGAAATGATTTCAAGTCATTCATCCACATTCACTCACATTTAACTTTTAATTCAATGTCAATTTGGCTCTCAGAAATTAATCCTCACCATCCTTAAAATTCATGTGGAATGAACCTTTTTTCACTTCTTTAGAGCTCTTTTTTCTAAGGGAAACTCCTGAGAGACTAAATGATTCTAGGGATGGGGAAATGTTGTCTAGACAAGGGTCAAACTTGCAGCCCACTACCTGCCAAACTTCCAAAAGTTGTTGTTCAGTCATGTCCAACTCTTTGTGACCCCATTTGGGTTTTCTTGGCAAAGATACTGGAATGGCTTACCATTTCCTTCTCCAGCTCATTTTACAGATAAGGAAACTGAGGCAAACAGGGTTAAGTGACTTGCCCAGGGTCACACAGCTAATAGGTGTCTGAAGCTGGATTTGAACTCATGAAGATGAGTCTTCCTGATTCCAAGCCCAGTGGTCTATCCACTGCTCCACTTAGCTGTGACCCAAATCGAATTAAACAATAAATAGAAGATGTTTATCAAAATCAGTAAAAATACATTATACAACATAGATAATGTTAATTTGTGTTTTTTTAAGTCAGTGTGCAGCTTGCAGGGCTCTCTATTTGTTTGACATCATTGTTTTAGATGACCACCCATTACAAGTCAGGAGTCAATCTAAAAGCCAAATCAAGGCAAAAACCTCATTAATTGATGATTAGAGTCCATGAGATAATACCTGAGCAATTTGTAGCCATACTGAGGCAGCAAGGCACAGTGGAGTCAAAGGATGTGGGTTCAAATCTCCAATGCTTCCTATGTATGTGACCTTGGGTAAGTCACCTAACTTCTCCTGGTCCTATAACAGACTGAAACACACTTTATAAAACAAAAGGATTGGACTAACTGGTCTCTAAATTCTCTTCTATCTTTAGGTCTGTAGATTCTCTGGTATTAGAATAGAGATAGAGATTGACCTGTGCAGGGAACTCCTCAGGAGGAAAAATGCAGGTTAACCCCTTCTCTGCAGCTTAGATACTTAGAGAGTTTCCTAAAGCTGTGGACTCAGATGCAAGTCCTTTTGGGATCTTTTACTATGCAAATAAAACTATTCCATTTTGAAGCCTTGTAAGTCTGAGTGCTTATAAGGGAAGCTGGTGGCTTAAGGCTACCAGATTCTAAAGTTCTGAGGTTGCATTTGAATGGGGAAATGAGCCACATAAGTGAGAGGTCTTGAAAGTACACCCAGGCCCTTCAAATCAACTTGAACTGAGTCTGAAGGAGGTTAAATGACTTGCCTAGGACCACACAGCTAATGTATATTAAAGGTGGCACTTGAATTCAGGGCTTCCTGGATGGTTCCCTATCCACTGGGTCATGTTGCCTCTTTCCTGTAGTGAAAGGAACAAGAAATTTGGGTCCTGCTGCTTGTCTAAGCATTTGCTCTTATTTATGAGAAAAGGGAGAGGGATACTCCGATCATGTTTTACTTCAGAGAAATTTCATGTAAATTAATGCTTTGCCTCAGATTAAAACATCCTTGATGACAAACATAGAATAGTTCAAGGGTAACAAAGGAAATTTAAATGAAGGTTGTCATATTTTTTTGAGGGAGAAAAAGAGAGATTAAAGATTAAAAGTGTTGTCTGTTCAAGTCTTATTCTCTATGTTCTCAACCTTATGGTCTATAACTCAAGTCAAAGAGGAACTCAGCACTTTGCTAATCATTGTGAGGGCTACAAAAGAAGTAGAAGGAAGATATAATCCCTTTGAAAATCCACAAAGCTCCCATGCCTGAATTACAGCAATAGCTCCCTAATTAACCTCTCTGTTTCTAGTCTTTCCCCTCTCCAGTTAATCTTGGATAACACAGATTAATCTCGCTGAAACACTGCTTTCATCCCTTGATTCTTATATTTAATAGCTTTCCACTGCTTCGGGATAAAATTCTAACTCCTCTGAGTGGCTTTCAAGGCCCTCCCATAATCTGCCCTCACTCTATCCAAGTTTAACTAACTCCCTGTGGGAACCCTCCTGTGGGAACCCTCCATTCCAGCCAGACCAGTCCTTGTCCTTTTCTATAATCATACACAAAGCATCTACAACATTGTACCTTTTGGCTCATACTCTGATTTTCAACCTGGAAAGTCATCCATCTTGCCTTCCCCTTCCAAGTTCTACCCATCCTTCAAAATCCAAGTTCATCTCTTCTTTGAAGCCTTGCTCAACTATACTACCTCATGCTGACCTTTCTTTTGTCTTAGCATTCTTTGCCTTCTCTATTCTAGCCAACTCAAATACAGCTAGCCTCCATCAGCTTTTGCTTGAAAAAAACTCCTATGAAGGGGAACCCATCTCAGACGACTGACCTCTCTGGCTTCCTTTAAGTCCCAACTTCAATTCTACCTTCTACAGGAAGGTTTCTCCAACCGCTCTTACCTTTATTGCCTTCCCTCTGTTAATTATTTCCTATTTATCCTGTATATAACTTACTTTTCTATATTTGTTTGCTTGTTATCTCCCCTATTAGATTGTAAGCTCCTTAAAGGCAGGGACTGTCTTTTTGTATCCCCATCACTTAGGACAGTGCCTGGCACATAGTAGGTACTTAATAAATGTTTATTGATTGATTGGTTGAGGCCCCATCAGGACTTGGAGTTAGGAAGAAGTGATCAAATCCCTCTTCAGATACTTACTAGTTGCTGTGTGGCCCTGGACAAATCACATATCTTCTCACAGTCTCAGTTCCTCAACTACAAAATGAATTAATTGAACTAGGTGGCTTCTATGGTTGCCAGTAGCTTTAACTCTATGATCCCATGACTCCTGTTCACATTTAAAGAATTCTAATTGTCTGGAAGTTTTTTTCTTACAGCAATCTTAAATTTGACTCTTTGAATCTTCTGTCCTTTCTTTCTACTTTCATCTTCTGGCCACATGGCTGCCATTCATATACTTAAAAACATTGATTATGGACCCTACCCTACCCCAAATCTTCTATTCTTCATTGATCATATATGCCACCTCCCCCCCATATGATACCATACGATCTTAAGGTTCATTACCAACTTCATTAACCTCTAGCTGGTCTTCAGTTTATGTGGACAGACAATGGCAGAGAACAATGTTATTATTGTTTTTCTGGTCTTGGCCTTTAAGTCTCCCTGAACAAAGCCCCAGATGGCATTAGCTCTTTTGGCTACCATATCACACTGTTGATTCATGTTGAACAGATTATACTAATCTTTGATGGCTAGCTAATGTAGTAGTATATGACAAGGGAAGGGAATGGAAAGGAACAAGCATTTATTAAGTGCCTACTGTGTTCCAGGTGCTTTACAAATCTTAACTCATTTGTTCCTCGAGACAATGTGAGAGATAGGTGCTATTATTATCCCCACTTTACAGTTGAGGAAACTGAGGCAGACAGAAGTTAGGTGACTTGCTAGTAAGTGTATGAGGCTAGATTTGAACTCAGGTCTTTCTGACTCCATTCCCAGTACTCTATCTGTTGTGCCACCTAGATTCTTGTCATCTAGGGTTGAAGTTAATACAACACAATTTTTTTTAATTTTTAAATTTATTTATTTTTAGTTTTCAACACTTACTTCCACAAGATTTTGAGTTCCAGATTTTCTCCCCATCTCATCCTTCCCCCCACCCCAAGATGGCATGCATTCTATATACCCCTTTCCCTAATCTGCCCTCCCTTTTTTCTCTCCCCTCTTCTCTTATCCCCTTCCCCTTCTATTTTCCTATAGGGCAGGATAGATTTCTATACCCCATTTCCTGTATTTCTTATTTCCCAGTTGCATGTGAAAACAATTTTTTTAACATGTGTTTTTAAAACTTTGGGTTCCAAATTTTCTCCCTTCCTCCCTCCCCACCCACCCTCATTGATAAGGCAAGCAACTTGATATAGGTTACACATGTGTAGTCATGCAAAACACTTCCACAGTAGTCATGTTGTGAAAAACTAAGTATATTTCCCTTCATCCTATCCCACCCCCCATTTATTCTATTCTCTCTTTTGACCCTGTCCCTCCTCAGAAGTATAACACAATTTTTATCAGGATAAATATAAAGTCTTACATTTGGATAAATATAAAGCCATATACAATATTGGGGAGGTAAATCTAGACAGCAGTACATCTTTAAAAAAAAAAACCCTGAGGGTTACAAGCTTAATATAAGTCAATAGGCATTCAAATATTTATCAGTGATAGTAATGAAATACAAGGATAGCCTACCTGATTATTTTACTCTGCATTGGTTTGTATGTCTTTCTGTACTTCTATGAATTCTTCCTATTCATCCTTTCTTAGGGTGCAGTAATTTTCCATTGTATTCACAATGTATGCCACAATTTGTTTAGGCATTCAGGGGGTGTGCTGGTAAATGTTTAACAGTCTCTGAGGGGGAAAAATGTATTGCAGTACACATTTTAAAATTAATTGTATTATTAACATTTCAATTAACAAAATAACAAATTAAGCTCTGATTTGTAGCATTTGCTAATTTTCAAGATATAAATATTCATACTGAAAATTTAACAATCAGCTCTTAAGAGGTAGTTTAAGCCAGCTCCAGAACAGGACTACCCATTCTCCAGTCTATAAACACCTATTTTATTTCCAGTTCTTTGCTTCCTGCCATTATTTTTAAGTTTAAAAATACTTATTGGGCACATACTAAGGGGGAATAGAAATAAGGATAACTTAATCCCTACCCTCAAAAGAGATTATAGTCTTTTAAGGACACACACACACACACACACACACACACACACACACACAAAACAAAACAAAACTATGTAACATTATAAAACACATATGCAAGGTTGTTACATTATTTGATAGTGGTATAAGAAGTATATAGGAGTTTAGAGGGCAGAAAGGATTAAGTTTCAGCCCTCTTCAATTCTGGAAACTAAAAGCTTTGAGCGACCCTGAAACATGAGATTATGGGCAAGGGGCCTAAGTCAAACTGAGGAGGGTTGGACATGACTTTTGGACCTTGTCCCAGACCAAGGCAAATTTTGCAGTAGGAAATGGGAGAAAAGTCTGGACAAATATTTCAGGCTCTGGTTTTTCTTTCTGTGGGTTTGGGGATATTTATTTTTTGGCTGGGAGGGAAGGGAGATAGTAGATGAAAATAGCATCATGTTGTAATGGAAAGAGTACAGGTCTTGAAGTTGAAAGACCTGAGTTTGAGTTCTGGTCATATCCTGTCACTTCCTATGCCTCGATTTCCTCATCTATAAAATAAGGATAACAATTTTTAGTACAATCTATCCTATAATGTTGTGGTGAGGAAAAACCCTTTACAAATGATTGCCCTGATCCTAGCTCCTACCTATGAGTGTCAAATGAGGTAATACATAGAAAGTGCTTTGCAAGCATTAAAGCATTACATAAATTTCCATTATTATTATTAAATTGGAAGACAGGACTGGGTAATTCCCGGAGTACCTTCTCATTCCTCCCATCCTCCCCTTACAACCTCTCGGGTGAGGCCCCTCCCTGACTATAGCCCCTCCATTGCAATCAATTGGGTCCCACACCTGCAAGTTTACATTGACAGAGGAAGGAGAATCTGGGGAAACACCGTGGGAGGAGGAGGGAGAAGGGAGGGGATAGGGTATAGACAGACTGCAAACAATGGAGGAAAGGGGGAGGGGGAAGGGAGGGCCACTGAGTCCCTACAGGACACAACATGGCGGTGGCATCCCGAACTGCCTACTTCTCCCAGGGCGGACAATAGCAGACAGAGAAGCAGCTGCAGCTGCTCTGAGGCAGTGACCCGGCCCCTGGCCCCACCCTTGCCAGGTAAGCAGCCTGCCGCCTGCCCCGCCCTTCTGGTCAGGTTGCAGCATCTTCCCTCTCCCCATGTCCCCCCCGCCCCCGCGCCCCCCTCCCCGTCCCCGCAGCACTCCTCTTTGAGACCCTACTCAGAGCTCTCTCCCTCTCCTCAATCCTCACTGCATTTTGTTTTGGCTAAAAGCTCCATGCAGCTGCGCCCCCCTACACCCCCACCCCACTTGGTGCGAAGACACTATATCCCCAAGGCTCTGAGCCATCCCCAGACTGATCGGCTTGGTTAGTTAGCCCTTGCTTGAACGTCCAGGTACAGCAGCTACCTGCCTTTCCACATGGAGGGTTCCTCAGTTCTCAAAATAGCAGGCACAGCAGCAGCTTACCCCTCCAAGGCAGGTAACCCCCTTAGTCTGGGGATCTATCCCTTTAATAAGCCCTCGAGTGTGGGTGTGGGTCAAAATTGTGTGGCCATCTATATTTATGTAGGGAGGGTGTAGTGAGGTGGGTGGCGAGTATCTTTGGAATTATCTTGTCCCACTTCCTATTTTAAAGATTATTAAAAACAAAAACAAGCAAACAAAAAACTCAGAGGCCCATTGTGCCTTTGGTGGGGAAATCAAAGTTTTGCCAAGTGATGTGATTTGATGAGACCCTGGATATGTGTTCATGGTCTTCCCAGTCCTTTGGGGAGCCCAGGATTCTTGGGAATGTGGGATGGGATGGAAGGAGGCAAAGTGAGGGCAAAACCAGAGGTGTGCAGATATGGGTGGGGCCTTGTCTGATACAGATAAGTAAAATTTTGGATAGGTGGAGGGGGTGGATGGGAATTTGCAGTCCTAACCAACCTTGTTTGTGAACTTTGCAACTATTTTAAAAGGACATGCTACAAGAGGACAGCTAAGTTGTTTGGAAACTTGAACCAGACCGCTGGGGTGCTCTGTATTTACTGGGCTATGCCTTCGAAGCTCCAGGTAGACAACAACCTGAGTAGCTGGGAAGAGTACAAAGAGGGATGGTTTTTGATCCTTTTAGAAATCCACAATAAAAAAAAATTATTCATTATTTTATTATTTCATTCATTCATCATTATTTATCATTTATTTATTGTTATATTATTAATCATTTGTTTATCATTTATTGTTTTCTTTATTATTTATTTATAATTTTTGAAATCCACAAATTTTTAATGCTAGAAGGCACCTCCAGAGAACTGGGTCCCCATGGGAAAAGCGGAGACCAGAGGGACAGACTTTATGAGATCTGAGATGTGAAAAGATTCCTTCTACCTGACTGAAAAATGATTAAAGAGGGAAAGATGCTGACAACCAACCTCACTTGTTTCTAAGTTGTGAACTTTCAGGAATAGGGAGGGTTTCCTAGTCCAGGGCATAAAAATGTATTGTGGGATTAAAGGGATGAATGAGGCAAGGGAGAATTTAGAAAGGAAACCCAATGCAGAAAATATTTCCTTCTGGTCAGTGGGTGTAAAACAAGGAATCCTACTCAAAAGAAAATAATCATCATGATGAGGATGATGATGATGATGATGATAAGTAAGGTTTATATAGCACTTTAAAGTTTGCAAAGAGTTTTATATATATTATCTTATTTGATACTCACAAGCCCTGTGAGGTAGTGGCTGCTTTATTTCATTTAACCTCTTTAGGTCCGAGTTTTATTGATGAGGAATGTGAGATCTAGAGAACAAAATAAAGTATCTGAGAAGAGATGCAAACCCGTAATTTCCTAACTCCAAGATGATTTTCTAGCTATATTGGAAAAGTACCTGATGATGGTGATGGCCTTTACTTTAAGATTTACAAAACACTTTACAAATATAATCTCATTTTTGTCCTCACAGCAACCCTGGGAGGTAAGTGCTGTTATTATTTCTGTTTTACAGATGAGGAAATTGAGGCCAGGGCAGTTAACTGCCTTGCCCAGGGTCACAGAGTAAGTGTCTGGGGCTGGATTTGAATTCAGGTCTTCCTAAATACAGGTCCAGCACTCTATCCACTACACCACCTAGCTGCCAGAGCCCTAAGATTATGGAAAATGAATCTGCATTAAGTCTTGTGGGGTAGAAATGGGATTCACTCCTGAGGGTAAGAATGGGGCAGGTATGGGGGCAGCTAGATGGTACAGTGGATAGAGCACTGACCCTGCAGTCAGGAGGACTTGAGCTCAAATCCAGCCTTAGACACATAACACTTGCTAGCTGTGTGACTCTGGGCAAGTCAATTAACCCCAATTGCCTCACCAAAAAGCAAAAAAAAAAAAAAAAAAAAAGGGCAGGTATTTCTAATATCTGAGTGGTTTCTAATATCTGGTGGCTGCAGTTCTAGGAACTATGCCTGGTACCCTAAGAGTTAAGAAAAGTTCTTAATCAAGATTCAAGTTTCAGTGTCAGTGTGGTACAGCGGTACAGAGTGCCAGGCCCTAGAGCCAGGAAAACTCATCTTCCTAAGTTCAAATCTGGCCTTAGACACTTATTATCTGTGTGACCCTGGGTAAGTCACTTAACCCTGTTTGCCTCAGTTTCCTCATCTGCAAAATGAACTGAAGAAAATAGCAAACTACTCTAGTATCTTTGCCAAGAAAACCTCAAATGGAGTCAAGAAGAGTTGGTCACGACTGAAAAGTAACTGAATGGCAACTTTGCCACCTCTAAGAATCCATACATAGCCATAATCTATTAATTTCCAAAGTTGTAGCTAATGGTTGGGCAGCTAGGTGGCACAGTGGATAGAGTGCTGGCCTGGAGTCAGGAAGATCTGAGTTCAAATGTGACCTCAGACACTTACTAGCTGTATGTGACCCTGGACAAGTCACTAATTCTTATTTGCCTTAGTTTCCTCACCTGTAAAATGAGCTGGAGAAGGAAATGGCAAACCACTCCAGTATCTTTGCCAAGAAAACCCCAAATAAGGTCACAAAGAGTCAGATGAGACTGAAATGACTGAACAACAGCTGTCAGTCACCAAGAAAGTGTCAAATCAACTTCATGTCTCCATGTCTTTTGCTGGTATATAACATGGTACTTACTATATCATGACACATTCTAATCTATAAGAGCTAGTATTTCCAGATAATCTTGACCCTCATAGAAACCAAATAGGATTATTTCTGTTTTAGAAACAAATACTGAGATCAACAGAGGGATTGTCTCAGTTCACACCCTGAATTATTGGATCATAGATTTCAAAATAAGGAAGCCCAACTTCCTCATTTTGCAGATAAAGAAACAAGCAAAGAGAGGTCAAATAACTTATCCAGCATCATACAACCAGTAAGTATCTGAGGTGAGATCTGAACCCAGATCTTCCTTTCTCCAAGAGTAGGACCCTATCCACTATACGATACTACGTCTCTCATTAAAAGTTTTGATTGAAACTTTATCAGGGATACCTAGTGAGAGTGCACAAATTCCTATGTCTACCCTTTATTGAATAACTTAGTATCAAGCTGGAAGGGACATGAGAAACCATTTTGTTCAACCTCTTTATATTTGGATGAGGCTATTGAGACCCAGAAAGACTATGACTACCTAATGGTAACACAATGTCCTTATCACTAGAGAGTGCCACAATGTTTATGCTTTTTTTTTTCTTTTTGCTTTGGACATGATGATGTTCATCCAGAACAAGAAATAGTAGCAGGAAAAGGAATTGATGGGAAGGGGTGGGAATGTGATATAAGGGAAAGAACCCTGGTTCTGGAGTCAGAAGGTAATGGTATCATAGATTTAGAGCAAGATAGGACCTTAGAGGTCCTTGAAGCCAATCCAATTATTTTTTAAAAAATAATTTGTTATTGATGTTTTCTGTTTCTTATGTCATCGTAGTATCCCAAGTATCTCTCCCTTTTCCCCCTCCCCAAAAGCTATCCCATATGAACAAATAGTGGATTTTTTTAAGAGAAGAAAAATAATTTACATAATTGATTGTTACATTGAGAAAGTCTGAAAGCATGTGTAATATATAACACCTCCCACCTCCATGAAGGGGTAGGTTGGGGTTATCTTCTCATATCTCCTTTCGAGTTCTACTTGATCTTTATAATTTTGTTACATTTACTTTTGATTTTTTTGGTATGTAGTTGGTTTTTTTCCCCCCATTTACATGGTTGCAATTACTGTGTATATGCTTTCTTGGCTCTGTTTACTTCATTCTGTACCAGTTCATACAGATCTTTTCATGCTTCTCTGTATTCATCATACATATCATTTCTTTTTTTTTCTTTTTTCTTTCTTCTTTTTTCTTGAGGGCACAGGGTGAATTGAAGATGAGATACCATTTCTTATGGCACAGTAATATTCCATTATATTCATGTACCAAAATTTGCTTAACCATTCCCCAATCAATGGGTATCTACTTTGTTTTCAATTCTTAGCTATCACAAAAAGTGTTGCTATAATTATTTTGGAATATATTGGGGATTTTTTTTTTGTATTGATGGCTTTTTTGGGATATAAGCCCTGGAAGAAAGTCTCTGGTTCAAACAGCGTGGACATTTTAATCACCTTATTTGGTGATTCCAAATTGCTTTCCAAAATGGTTGTGCTATTTTACAACTCCACCAACAATATATTAGTGTACCTATTGTCCCAACCTCTCTAACACTGACCTTTGCCATTTAAATTTTTTTTTCTTTTTGCTGATTTGCAGGATGTGAAGTAACCAACCCATTTATTTTTATAGATAAGGAAACCAATTCTCACAGACGTTAAGTGACTTAGTAAGGTTACAAAGCTAGTATCTGAGGTAGGATCTAAATCAAGGTCTCCCTGATTTTAAGCCCAGCCCTCTATCTACTATGCTAATATGTAGAGTCAAGGGACCTGGTTTAAATTCCACCTCTACATGTGTGACCTTGAGAAAGTCACTTAACTGCCCTAGGCCTCCATTTCTTCATCTGTAAAATAAGGGGCTTGGAATCAATGACCTGTCCAGATCTAAATCTATAAGCCTAAGACAACCTATATTCAAATTCCATTTCTGATACTTATTACTCTGTAACCCTGAGTCATTTAATCTCTTTGGGTCTGGATTTCTGCATCTTTAAAATTAAGCAGTTGGATGACTTTTGACATTATTTCCAGCTTTATCTAGATCAGTGATCTTTGTAAAAAGTGCCCTTTGGCACTTCTTGGACCTACCAACATGCTGATCATTTAATAGCTTAAAAAGGATTTATTGATTACAGTCAATGCTTCAGGATTGATAGCTCTAAACTTCATGGCCTACTATTCCTTGGGATATCTTTCATTCTGAAAATTTCAAAGTCCTTAATTTGCTCTTTTTGTTCAACCCCTATGAAGCAGGTGAAGAGGATGGGTCCTACCTTTTCATAATTGAAACCCGGAGTTAAAAATTCAGCCAAGAACCTGAAAACAGATGTAAGGAAATGACCCTTGACGGAAAGGAATTGTAAACACATCTAAGAAAAGCAAGTAAGACTGGTTGGTCAAGTAGCTTGCTTTTTTTTTTTTTTTTTTGATATTCCCTGATTTGGAGGATGGGAAGAAACTTCCTGTATCTCTTCCTGTATCTCTTCACCATTTTTTGAAAAATGATGCCTAGAAGCACAGGAGAAATGGGAAATGCCTGCTTATAAGTAGAATATTTAAAGTGAGGAAATATCAGTGTGTGGGAAGGGTCTGTTAGCCTACAAATTGTGTTGTTTACTCCAAACTGACTCCTTGGCTCTGTATTTTCTACAAGGCCAGTAAGAAAATGGAAAAGAATATATACACACACACACACACACACACACACACACACACACACACACACACACA
>NW_020944476.1:632768-787847 GCF_900497805.2 Vombatus ursinus | reverse complement strand
ACACACACACACACACACACACACACACACACACACACACACACACATACATATATATGTTTACAAGGTTAGAGTTGCCTTAATGCTCTAAGTAGTTCAGTGGAAAACTTGCTGGCCCCATTCCAAGACTCTTGCCTGCCTCACTTTTTATTGGGAGGACAAGAATTATGTTGCCCACCATCTGGAAAGGTGCATCTCAGCTCCACCATCACCTGTGAACTCCAAGTTCCATTTCATGGAACAGGCTCACCGAGGCCTACAGCTTCTTGCACAAGTGGCTATGCAGATGGGAGCCATTGCAGCAACTTTTGTAACAGAGAGGGAGGAAGCTGAGAAGACTGCTGCTCTGACCCAGACCACGCAGGCCAACCTGCATCAAGCCATCCTCCGTACTCAGAGGACCCTAGAGCTCATCAGCTCTCTGCTCACAGAACCTCAGATGTCTGCTGTGTTTCAGTCCCTTAGAAGAAGAGCCCACAGGGACTTGGACTTCCCCACCCACTCAGGCTGTGATGGGACCTCAGAGCTGGCAGGTAGACCCCCGGTACTGACAGCAAACCTGAATGTCTAAGGAGACCTTCTATTACATCCGTGACCAGCTGACGCCACACCTCCAACATGAAGCCACCCGAAGCTTTCTCTCTCAGTGCCCCACAAGGGAGCCATTGGCCTGGACCGTGTGACCTCCCCAGTGCCTCTTCGATGTGTTGCTGAACTTTTTCGAGTAGGGAGATCTCCTGCTGGACATGCCTTCCATGAGGTGGTGGATGCTCTTTGCATGGGCTTTCGACACCTCCTGGTAAACCAGCCTGATCTTGAGAAGGTCGTGGAGATGTTCTGGGCCAGGCATAGTTTTCCAGTGTGTGCTGGGGCCATTGGTAGCACCCATATGGAGGTGTGCTGCCCCAAGGGACAGGAAGAAGACTACTGGAACCAGTACCAATATTTTTCAGTTATTTTTCAAGCTGTGGCTGACCACAGACTCCGGGTCAGCCAAGTGCTTATTGATTGCCCAGGTTCCAGTCATGATTCCCACATGTTGGAAGCGAGCTGGCTCTGTCAAAAAGGGAGACATGGGCACTCTCTTCCCACCCATCCGTAAAGAAATTGGAGGCCAAACCATCGGATCTGTTCTGGTTGGTGATGATGCCTACCCTCTTCGAGAGTGGCTGATGGTCCCATGCCACCACCCTGCCACCCATGAGGAGCTGTGTTTCAATGAGAGGCTCTCCACCACCCAAGGGTCAATTGACCAGACCTTCAGGCAGCTGAGAGGACGGTAGCAGTGTCTCTTAGCAAAGGCACCTTGTCGGGCTGAGTGTATTGGGGAGGTTGTCATTGGTTGCTGCTTGCTACATAATCTGTGTATTGACCGAGGAGAGGTGTTCTACCATGAGTGGGACAGTGGCCTCCATCCTCAATACTGCATTGAGCAGACCCAGAGTGCAGAGTGCCCTGCGAATGATGAGGCACAAAGGAAAATGGGGCAGCAAGTGCATCAAGCCATCATTCGACATTTAGCCCTGGAGGCCCAGCAAGATAGAGAGTGAAATCTTTCCTGCCCTATCCTTTTTTCCTTCTTTCTCTAGCTCCTCATTAATGAATCTATGCTATTAGTATTTACAACACTGTTGGTGAATCACATTCCCCTCCTCCCCCCTTTTTTTTGCTTTTTGGTAAGGCAGTGGGGTTAAGTAACTTGCCTAGGGTCACACAGCTAGTAAGTGTCAAATGTCTGAGGCCGGGATTTGAACTCAGGTCCTCCTGACTCCAAAGCCTGAGCTCTATCCACTGCACCACCTAGCTGCCCTTACTCCCTCCTTTTTTTTTTGAGCATCTAGGACTAGCTGATGGAAAGCAGCTGCATATTGAGCATTAAAAGAAGGAAGTATGTATTGTTCAATGTATTATTGACAGGGCTTGTAAAAAAAGGGATTGAGGGAATAAACAAGAATATGAATATCATAATATTCTAACGATCAATTCATAGTGGTAGGCTTCACGCTTATAACTGGTTTTACCCTAAGCTTCCTAATATCCTCGCTTTTTGTCTGCTGGACAAGAATTTTGTTGTCTAGAAAGATATATACCTATAAACAAATGTTTCATTTTATATATATGTGTGTGTATGTGTGTATATATATGTATATCTATGTATGTGTGTATGTATGCATACATATATGTATACATAAGCGAAAAATATATGTATACATATATATACATATACATACATACATACATGTGTGTGTTTATGTTTACCAGACCTGTGATTTTCTTGGTACTGAAAAATCCAATTGAGAAAACTCCCTCAGCTAGCCACTCAGCACCGTTGCCTGGGGCACTGAGATGTTCAGTGACTTATCCAGGGTCACACAGCCAGCATGTGCTAGAGGTGCACTTGAAACCAAGTGTTCCTGACCCCTAGGCCAGCATTCTATCCACTGTCATGTGCTTTTCTCTGTATTGCATGTGAGATATCTATACCTATGATATATCATATCATATACATATATGTATCATATATTTACATATATTCCTCTATATGTATCTATGTATTGTGTATATATACATATAGAGGGATCCATATAAATATGTGTGTATACACACATGTATATATGCACAGAGTTGTGTATGAGACTCTGACCTACTCAGTTCAAATAACACCTGAAACCTCCATATACATAAACACACACACCCATATAGAGGAATATATATATGTATATATATATATATATGTGTGTGTGTGTGTGTGTGTGTGTGTATAGACACACACATACATATATATATGTATAGACACATATTTGTGTATGAGGCTCTGACTTAGTTCAAATATCACCTGAAATCTCCATACACATAAAAACACACACACATATAGAGGAATACGTATATATACACACACACACACATATATAGACACATATTTGTGTATGAGGTTTTGACCTACTCAGTTCAAACACCACCTGAAACCTCTAGCATTTCATACCTTTCCCATCTTCCTCTTCCTCCTCCCAGGTCGAAAGTTGGGCAATAGGCAACTTTCCCAAAAAGCTACAGTGGTCAAAATAGCTCAGGAGTGAAAGACAAATGGACTGGATTTCTGCAGGACCAGTATGGGCCTCCTCCTCTGTGATACCTTAGAAATGGAAGGGACATCCCCCAAACCCAGCTTTTATTTTGTTTGTTTTTACCTAATTCTCCTCCCTCTTCAATGCTTCCTCCTCCCCTGCTGGGTTCCTCAGCAATGAAGAATTATAGCAGGCTGGGGTTCACATTAAAAAAAAAAATCACAATGCTTTTTGGACAACTTGTTTCCTTTAGGATGAATGATGAGTCTATGAAGAGTACTAGATTTGGAATTAGAGGTTTTATTGTTCAGTCATGTCCAACCCTTTGTGACCCCTTGAGCCATACTGTCCATGGGGTTTTCTTGGCAAAGAGACTGGAGTGGTTTGCCATTTCCTTCTCCAATGGATTAAGGCAAACAGAGGTTAAGTGACTTTCCCAGGGGCACACAGCTAGTAAGTATCTGAGGTCAGATTTGAATTCCATTCTTCCTGACTGCAGGCCCAGTGCTTTATCCATTGAGCCACCTAGCTGCCTCCTGGAATCAGAGGATTTGGGTTCAAATGCCGGCTTGGGTTTTTTTTTTGTTGTTGTTGTTGTTACCTGTGGGATTTTTAACCAAGTGACTTAGCATCTCTGGTCCTCAGTTTTCCTTGTCTGTAGAATGAGTGGGTTGGATTAGATCACCTCTGAGCTCTCTTCTAACTCTTATGTTTGTTACCAGTAAACAAACATTTATTAAGTACCTACTATGTGCACACTAGGGATAGGTGCTGGGGATATAAAAGAAAGGAAAAAAGACAGCCCCTACTATCAATGATCCAAAGACATAGTATAATAGGAACTTAAATAAACAATCAAAAATCTGGTGTAGTGGTAACAATGCCTCATTTGGAGTCCAAGGATTTGGAGTCCTGGGTTCCAATCTTGCCTCTGCCATTTCCTACCTGTGGGACCTCGGTCAAGGTCACTTAAACTCTTTGGGACAGTTTTTCTCAGGTGTAAAATGATGGGCGTGGACCAAATGTTCTTCTTTTCAGGTTTTTTTTAGATTTAAAGCTGTGATCCTACAAAATGAATATTGATGATCATGACAATAGTTTAGAGGATGGATGGGGAATCTGCGGCTTTGAGGCCACATGTGGCCCTGTAGGTCCTCAAGTGTGGCTCTTTGACTGAATCCAAACTTCATTTTGTTCTATAAAATTTGAATTCAGTCAGAGGGCTGCATTTGAGGACCTAGAGGGCCACATGTGACCTCAGGCTGCAGGTTCCCCACTCCTGGTTTGGAGGAAAGAATACTGAATTTGGAGACAAACAATCCAGATTTGAATCTCAGCTCTTACCACCTGTGTGCTTTTTTGTTTTTGTATTCCCAAGCATAGTTTCTGGCACATAGTAGGTACTTTTGGTTCCCACCTGGCTGTACTCCTTTGAATTTCTCTATCATTCCTTGGCCTCTCCCTTCTCCCACTCCTCTTTCAACTTCCTTTTCTAGGGAGTCTTCCTCTATTAGACTGTAAGCCTCTTGAGGCCTTTTCCTTGTATCCCCAGCGTTTAACACAGTGGCACATAGTAGGAGCTTAATAAATATTTATTGAC
Organism: Vombatus ursinus; assembly: GCF_900497805.2. NCBI lineage: Eukaryota > Metazoa > Chordata > Mammalia > Diprotodontia > Vombatidae > Vombatus > Vombatus ursinus. The sequence continues at coordinate 783,182 of NW_020944476.1, read as the reverse complement.
TAGTAGTAAGTGCTTGTGGATTGATTGATTTTGTGACTTTTCAAGAAGTCACTAGATTCTCATTTCCTCAATGTTCTTTTTTAAAATGTTATTTTATACAGCTAGGTGAAACCACAGTGGATAGTGCTTGACCTGGAGTCAGGAAGACTGACTTACTAGACATTTGCTAGTTCTGAGCCTGGACAAGTTACTTAACCTGTAAAATGGGAATAGTAATAACACTTATCTCTCAGAGTTGTTGTGAGGATCAAATGAGAGTAAAGTGCTTAGCACAATGCTTGGCACATAGTAGGTACTGTATAAATGTTGGGCACAGAAACATGTGCTTTAGCACTTTGGACAAGTGGGAAGAATACTAGATGACCTGCTACTCACAGTGTGACCTTGGATAAAGAGCTTCACTTTCCTGGATGTCACTTTCCTGTCCTCTAAAATTAGATGATGTCAATGGGCTTTTGCAATTCTGAAATTAAATGTTTTCCAGTGTATAAATCTGGATCTTTACACATTCCTGTGTACACAGTAGGCCTTTTAGGGTTTAGAGAGAGAGAGTATATTTAACACTCTAAATATTAGGATGTAGAGAGAGAAGAGGTCTTAGAGGTGATCTAGTTCAATTCCTTCATTTTACAAATCAGGAAACTGAGGCACAGAGAACTGACAGAACTTGCACAAGGTCAGAGGAATAGTTATTAATAGAACTGGGATTTTAACTCAGGTCCTCCATTCTTGTTGCTCCACTACCTGCCCAAAGGTTAGAAGAGAAACCAGACATTTAAATGATGCCCATAAACTCTACCATCTCCTGGAGAGAAATCTGCCTGGGAAAAGCAAAGAGGTAGCACATTCATAGATCACAGATATATAGCCTAGATGGGAACTTAGGGGTCATTTAAATCTAACTACATTCTTTTACAGATGAGAAAACTGAGGCCCAGGGAGGTTAAGTGATTTGCCCAAAGTTATCATTGGAGGTGGGATTTAAACCAAGGTCCTTTACCTCCAGAGTCAGTGCTTTTCCCACTGTTTCTTATTGTTGAGTCATTTCAGGTATGTCTGACTCTTTGTGACCCCATTTGGGGTTTTCTTGCCAAAGATACTAGAGTGGTTTGCCATTTTCCTCTCCAGCTCATTTCACAGATGAAGAAACTGAGGCAAACAAGGTTAAGTGACTTGCTGAGAGTCACACCGCTAGTAAGTATCTGAGGACAGATTTGAACTCAAGAAGATGAGTCTTTGTGACTTCAGGTCTGACAGTCTATCCACTGTACTACTTAGCTTCCCCTTTCCACTGTACCATGCTTCTTAATTTCCTAAGGGCTAAGGGGACAGGCAATTCTGTGGCATCTTGGAAAGAAGAGCCTTTGCCCAAAGATTGGTAGAAGTCAGGAGTTTGGTGAAAGATAAGTGGTCTTCGTGGGTAGTCGAAGAAATTTGGTCTTATCCACTGATATGGTTTGATATAAGAGAATGACAGTATAGAGATAATTCAATGCCCAACTTCTATGAAACTTCATTTTGTGCTTTCCAATTGAGCATTTCCCTTTCTGTCTTCATTTCCTGTTGATACTCACAGATCCTAGATAGTTCCCATTTCTAAAATGAACACAGGGATTGTTGGGATTAAATAATGATGATAATGATGGTGTGTGTGTGTGTGTATGTGAGAGAGGAGAGAGAGAGGAGGGGAGATGGAGAGAGAGAAAGGAGAGAGAGGGAGAGGGAGGGAGAGAGAGAGAGACAGAGAGAGAGAGAGAGAGAGAGAGATTTATGACTTTAAGTCTCACAAGGAATTAAAAGAAGAGGTAAGTCATTTTTAAGTGGATAAAATTAATGTATAATTAATTACTGTAACAGCCACAATGTATAAACAGATCCTTTAACTTTCTCCCATGATTTCTAGGCAGCTCCTTCTCTTCTATCAGTTTCCATTTCTTGGGAATCAAGAATGGGAGGAAAGATGGGAATAAGGATGAGTTGATGAATTTCAGTTATGAAGCTAGTGGCATCTTTAGGGACACTCATGCTATTATGAAGGGCATGATAGGATCAATGACTTAGAACTGAAAGGGACCTTTGAAGCCATTGAATCAAACTCCTTCATTTTATCTTTACAGATGAGGAAACTGAGGTTCAGTGAGGTTAAGCGACTTGCCTAGAGTCACATGGCTAGTAAATATCCTAGGTAGGGTTTGAACTCAGGTTCCAGGCCCAGCATTCTGTCCACTGCTCTTGCTAGTTGCCAAAGCATAGGCAACACTATTATTTCCCCATCCCTTTCACTTTTTAGCTAAGTGGTACAGTGGATAGAGCATTGGGCCTGGAGTCAAATCCTCCTTACTTGCTATGTGACCCTGGGCAAATCATTTAACCCTGTTCGCTTGAGTTTCTTCACCTGTAAAATGAGCTGGACAGGTGGCTAGTTGACACAGTGGATAGAGCTTTGGCCTTGGATTCAGGAGGACTTGAATTCAAATCCAGCCTCAGGCATGTGACACTTACTAGCTGTGTGACCCTGGGCAAGTCACTTAACCCCGATTGCCTCACCAAAAAAAAGCAAAAAAAAAAAAATGAGCTGGAGAAGGAATTAGAAAACCATTCCAGTGTCTTTGCCAAGAAAACCCCAAATGGGATCATGAAGAGTTGGACATGACTGAAAAACTACTAAGCCACCACAAAAAAACAAGGAGTGATCTTTAGGGCCCTTTGATAAAAGCTTGGCAATCCAAATTTACCATAATCCAAAGCCTCAGATCTGATAGCCCTTAGCGATTCTCTCATTTTACAGATAAGGCATGTGAATCCCAGAGAAGGACAGGGCAAGTGACTTGCCCACGGTCATATAGATTCACTCCACATCTATTGCTTGTTGGCAAGTGTAGGTTGTTTAAAGAGTGCTGTCCAGCTTGGTGGGGTGTGGGGAGAGTTGGAAAACACATCTAGTGTGGTACCTCTTTGTGATGGTATCTATCACCTGACTCAAGCTTCTCTAGTGCCTTGTTACTCACCCCTGTTGCTGTTCAGTCATGACTGACTCTTTGTGGCCCCATTTGGGGTCTCCTTGACAAAGATACTGCAGTGGTTTGCCATTTCTTTCTCCAACTCATTTTACAGATGAGGAAACCAAGGCAGACAGGGTTAAGTGACTTACCCAGGGTCACACAGCTAGTGGGTGTCTGAGGCTGGATTTGAAGATGAGTCTTCCTGACTCCAGATCCAGTGTTCTATCCACTGGGCAACCCAGCTGCCTTACTCATCTCTGAGCTCCTACCTAACAGAGGCTTGCTCCACTTTTATCTCCTGGGCTGAAGTAGATCCAAACACAAAGAAACATTGAAAAAATTCCCTCGAGCAATCCCTTTTTATTTCATAGCCGCAAACCCTTTTGCTTTCATAGCCTTAGTATTGGTCCCCATGTCCTCTTACCGCCTGTTCTGCTGTTCCCCAAAGCTTTTCCACTGACTTTCTCCAGAAAGAAAGGTTTTTTTTTTTCTTGTAAGGTACTTGTAAGGTAACCAATTGAAAGAACAAATCAAAATAAAACAGTTCCTGCAGGAAAAAAGGTCACTTCGGGGGCAGCTAGGCGGCGCAGTGGATAGAGCTCCGGCCTTGGAGTCAGGAGGATCTGAGTTCAAATGTGGCCTCAGACACATAACACTTACTAGCTGTGTGACCCTGGGCAAGTCACTTAGCCCCATTGCCTAGCCAAAAAAAAAAAAAAAAAGAAAGAAAAAAGGTCACTTCTCTCAAACTCCTTGGGTTGCCAGATATGCCCAAGGCTGGAGGACAGGGAGAAAGCCAGAGGTCTGTAGGTCTTATTGCTGACCCAGGCGGCCAATGGAGGACCTCAATAGGGCTACCCCCTCGTGGATATCATCTGCAACATCTTGCAAGATAGCCACTACTTCTTGGCGCTGGGCATAACTGTCTCGGGCCACCTCCACCAGAGCTGCCATGTGTGCGTTGTGCTGGTCCAGGTGGCGCTGCAGTTGAGCCGCTGACTCCTGTGCCAGCTGACTGGCAAGGCGGCGATTCTCTGCCATTTCAGAGGCAATCATGGCAGCTGCCGTTTGGTGCCGCCTGAAGTTGCGAGCCCTTGGCGGAAACTGGCGGACCTGACCAGATAGTCCTCCGAAGGGGGTGGTTGTTGCTACTGGTGCTGGTGGGGTCGGTGGTGGTGCTGTCTCCCTTTGGGATAGATTTTGGCTCAGCTTCCTCTGGAAACCTAGAGAAGTTTAAAAAAAGAAAAAAGAAAAAAATATAGTTCTCATCTCCCTGCCTCCCATCCATCTTCATCTCATTCTGGTACCACCTTTTTAGAAAATAGTCAAATATGATGGGAGGCAGGTAGGTGGCATAGTGAATAAAGAAGTCAGGAAGGCCTGAGTTCAAATCCAGGCTTGAATGCTTACTAGCTGTGTGACCCTGGGCAAGTCACTTAACTTCTTTCTTCCTCAATTTCCTTAACTGTAAAATGGGGATAATAACAGCAACTACTTCCCAGGGTTGTTGTAGGCATCGATGAGATAATATTTGTAAAGTGTTTAGGACAGGGCCTGGCACATCCTAAGTGCTTAATAAATACTTGTTTCCTTTCTTCTTTCTTTCCTTCCTATCACCAGTTATCATGATCACAGTAAAGAGACATCATGGCATAATGGAAAGAGGGGAAGGGCATAAGTACTTATATAGCGCCTACTATGTGCCAGGTACTAATGCTTTACGATTATTATCTCATTTGATCCTCACAACAACCCTGGGGGATATTATCCCCACTTTACAGATGAGGAGACTGAGGCAAACAAAGTTTAAGTGACTTGCCAAGGGTCACACAGCTAGTAAGTGTCTGAGACTAGATTTGAATTGAGGTTTTTCTGACTCCAGGCCTAGTGTTCTATCCACTGGACCACTCAGCTGCTTAAAATGAGAGGATTTTGTGATCCTAATCCTCTAGTCATATTTACTCAAAAAAAACCAAAAACAAACCACCAAAACTCTAGAGTTATATCTCAGTATCATACACTGCTAGTGTTGGAAGGGACTTTGGAGGTGATTTTGTTTAACTTACTCATTTTATAGATGAAGACTTTGATGTCTTCATAGGTGAAAGGAGTTGCCTATTATCATATGGGGAGTAAAGGGAAGAATCTGGATTAACCCAAGTCATTTTTCTGCCACTCTCAGTGCTCCTTTCATCTCATGGCTCTGCCCCCTTCGTTGGGAGCCTTGTGCCCCTCTGACTGCCCTCACACTCAGGGGCTGCAGTCCACCTGACCGCTCACTTACCTGTCCCAGTCTGATGGCTGGTCTCTCTATGGTCCTTTCCTCCCTCGGCCCTAGCTTGGTTCTCTGGGTTTAAATTACCGGGTAGCTCCTCCACCTCCACCTTACACCGATACTCTGCCTGTGGCCGGCGTTGCCTCTGCAGCAGCTGTTGCTGCTGCTGTTTGTAGGGTTGGGGTGGACACCCCTCCGAGGCTTCCTCCTGCTCACCCCTGTTCTCCCTACCTCCACCTTGCCGTTTGGAATAATTCACATCACGTTGCTGCTCCTGCTCCTGCTCTGAGGGGTGCTTGGGGCTAGCAGTGGTGACCTGGGTCTGTAGCACCCGATCCATTTCTTCATAAAAGGGGCACCCCTGAGGGGCCATGCCAGAGTGCAAGACTGCCGCACGCGCCTTCTTGTACGCCACTTTGAGTGCCTTGAACTTGGTGCGGCACTGATGGGCATGTCGAACATAGCCTTGTTCCTGGAGGCGCCTGGCCACATCCTCATACACAGAAGTGTTACGATGGACTGTCTTCAGGCGTCGCCGAATGGCTGGCTCCTCCATGATGGCCAGCAGGTGCCGGATCTCTGCTGGGGCCCAGTGGACCCCAGCTGGATCCTGCTGGAAAGACTGGGAGGGCCCACCTGGCTCTCGGCTGGGTGACATGGGGGCTGAGGCCATTGGGGGCAAGGTTGAAGCAGTCCCCTCCTGACGCATAATCTTCCAGAATGGGCTTGAGGAAGGAGGCAAAACGATTTGACTTGGGTACTTTCCCTCCTCTTATGGCCACTCTGTGGTTACATAGAGGGAGTGGGGTGCATGCTACTGGACTGGGCAGGGAGCAGGAGGAATTGGAGGCCCCAGGTCTGACATGAACGACCCTGAACTTGAGCTTTGTCTTTTCCCCAACAAGAATGTGGAATGGAAGCCTTGGGGTGTCTGCCACAGAACTAGAGGATGGATGATGTGGTCTCCGGGAAAAACAGCTGCTGTTGCTGCCTCTCCTTCTGTAGCTGCTGGTGGGCCTAAAAGGATGGTCCTTAGAGAGCAAGCGATGGTGTAACCGCCAGACAGAAGAATAGCCCGATGATGTCCTGGGCTCCTGCTGCCTGCCACTTATCAGCTTCCTCTCTCTGAGGCCGACCAGCCCTGAGACTCTGAGCGGATCCAAGGTCAGGCTGGACTCTTTGGTGGAGGCCTATAGTGGCTACCTTCAGCCACCACCCTCTAAGGTTAGGGAGAGATGACTTCTAACTTGTTAGGCTGCAAGGATCCTAGCCGCAGCTCCCTGCCTCCTTAAGGGTCCCCCAGCTCAACCAGAGGAGGTGGCTTGACCCTACCAACGTGCCTTCTCTCTTTAGATTGAGCAGGAAGGCAGCTCCGGGGCTGTGCAAATATCAGAGCTGCAGACGGCTTGTCTGCTTACTTACCTCCAGTTAAATATGGCTTCTTCACAGCTAACAGCTGAAGGGCCGGTAGGTCCAGCAGGACTGGCTAGCCAATGAGGAAGCACGCCCAAAGCAGGGGGGAGATGGGGGGGGGACCACGCACTCCAATAGACCGGTTGCACTGTTTTGCATTGCGAGCCAAGCAAACGTCTTTGTGGAAAAACCCCTTCGGCTGCAACTGAACAGACCGGTTCCCACAGTACGCTTTGCTTACAGGGCCAGACTGGTTTCTGAGCTTAGAAAGTACCACCCACAGTTTTAAGCTCCGGTTTATTTCTCCTTGCTAAACAGAACATTTAGGTGATGAAGATCAGGACCGGCCTTTGGGAGTATAAGGCTGGGGTGTGAGAGATTGCTTCTGGGATCAAGGACTTATGCATGGGAAGAGGGGTAAGAAGAATATGACAGAATTAGGTGGGGAGGATTGCCACACACAGTTCTGACTCCTCTCGCCCTCTTCGAGCTCTGTTTTTCTGCCAGGGCTATCACAGGACAAATAGAGAGCTATTCCAGGACCTTTGTGGTACTCCAAGGCAGCCTTTTCAAAGACACTTTCAGGCCACAACAGTCCCTAAATGGGTTAGGGTTGCCTCTGTCCGTGTACTAGGCCTACAAACAAATATCACAGGGCTTTTCCCAACATCATATCATGAGATCCAGGCCAGAATTCCACAAGGGAAGTTAAGATCCCTCATCATAGAACAAGAAAGCATAAGGGCTAAAGTCCCAGGCCAGCGATGAGGTTTCAGAGCCCCAACCAGTGAAGCGGGAGTCAGGGAGGGGTAAAAGAAAAGAATGCAGAACGATCAGATAAAGCTTAGAGTGGGACATAAGGTCATCCTGGGAGCATTTAAGATGAGATTGGAAGGGAGACAATAAGCATATAAAAGATGTAAAAAACGTATAAATGTTATCATAGCAAAGTGAGTGGAGCCACTACATTTGGGTTCTAACATCATAGTAATCAACATCAATAAGTATTGAGGAAAAAGAAATAGCTTTGAAGAACACAAAGATGGAAAAAGTAATTGGATCAGATTAAGTATATACAGAGAAGTTACATTCTGGAGATGACATAATTTTGATGGTGTTGAGGGACTGAGTCTCAAGGTATGTGAAAGAGGGGAAAGTACCAAAGATGTGGAGAAAAAAAACTCAAACAATGTTTTTACCAAAAAAACCCAAAAAACCCAGTGACTGAAAGAATATAAATTACTGACCCATGGCCTACTTTGCCATCTTTATAAAATTTTAATGAAAATAATCTACACATGCACACTAGACATTTTTGATAAGGGTATTAGATAGAAATCTTATGAAGGCTTTTGCAAGTGATATTCCACAGCAGATCCCTTCTTTTACCATCACGCAATTGATTGAAAGATGTAGAGAATCCAAAGTACTACTGTTTGTTTTCCTGATTATAAAAAAGCATTTGATTCAGTAGAGCAAATTACTCCAAAAAGGCATCTCCCATTCATGTGTCAAAATTATATGAGATTCCTTCAAAGATCTAACAGTAGAGATCCTTTTTGTTATTTTTATTTTTTTAAGATTTCTAAATTTATTTTTAGTTTTCAACATTCACTTCCACAAGATTTTGAGTTCCAAATTTTCTCCCCATCTTGCCCCTCCCGCACCCCAAGATGGCATACATTCTGAATACCCCTTCCCCTAATCTGCCCTCCCTTCTATCTCTCCCTGAATTCTCTTATCCCCTTCCCCTTCTATTTTCCTGTAGGGCAGGGTAGATTTCTATACTCCATTTCCTGTATTTCTTATTTCTTAGTTGCATGTGAAAACAATTTTTTTTAACATGTATTTTTAAAACTTTGGGTTCCAAATTTTCTCTCTTCTTCCCTCCCCACCCACCCTCATTGATAAGGCAAGCAACTTGATACAGGTTATACATGTGTAGTTATGCAAAACACTTCCATAATAGTCATGTTGTGAAAAACTAACTATATTTCCCTTAATCCTATCCTGCCCCCCATTTATTCTATTCCCTCTTTTGATCTTGTCCCTCCTCAAAAGTGTTTGCTTCTGATTACCCCCTCCCCCAATCTGCCCTCCTCTCTGTCATCCCCTTGCTCTCTTGTCTCTTTCCCCCTCCCCCATTTTCCTGTAGGGTAAGATAGATTTCCATACCCAATTGAGTGTGTATGTTATTCCCTCCTTAAGCCAAATCCTATGAGAATAAGATTCACTCATTCCCTCTCACCTTCCCCCATTTCCCCTCCACTGTAAATGCCTTTTCTTGTCTGTTTTATGTGAGATAATTTATCCTATTCTACCTCTCCCTTTCTCCTCCCAGTATAATCCTCTCTCACCCCTTAATTTTATTTTCCAGATATCACCCCTTCATCTTCAACTCACCCTGTGCCATCTATCTATCTATCTATCTATCTATCTATCTATCTATGTACATACATACATATGATTTTTTCCCTCCAACTACCGTAATACTGACAAAGGTCTCATGAATTACAAATATCATCTTTCCATGCAGGAATGTAAACAGTTCAACCTTAATAAGTCTCTTATGATTTCTCTTTCCTGTTTACCTCTTCATGTTCCACTTGAATCTTGTATTTGAAAGTCAAATTTTCTATTCAGCTCTGGTCTTTTCATCAAGAATGCTTGAAAGTCCATTATTTCACTGAATGTCCATTTTTTCCCCTGAAGGATTATACTCAGTTTTGCTGGGTAGGTGATTCTTGGTTATAATCCTTTCTCCTTTGCCCTCTGGAATATTCTATTCCAAGTCCTCCAGTTCCTTAATGCAGAAGCTGCTAAATCTTGTGCTATCCTGATTGTGTTTTCACAATACTTGAATTGTTTCTTTCTGGCTGCTTGCAATATTTTCTCTTTGACCTGGGAACTCTGGAATTTGGCTACAATATTCCTAGGAGTTTTCCTTTGGAGATCTCTCAGGAGGTGATTGGTGGATTCTTTTGATTTCTATTTTGTCCTCTGGTTCTAAAATATCAGGGCAGTTTTCCTTGATAATTTCTTTTCTTTTTTTTTTCTTTTGTTTTGGCTAGGCAGTGGGGTTAAGTGACTTGCCCAGGGTCACACAATTAGTAAGTGGTATGTGTCTGAGGCCAGATTTGAACTCAGGTCCTCCTGATTCCAGAGCCAGTGCTCTATCCACTGTACCACCTAGCTGCCCCTTGATAATTTATTGAAAGATGATGTCTAGGCTCTTTTTTTGATCATGGCTTTCATATAGTCCAATAATTTTAAAATTATCTCTCCTGGATCTATTTTCCAGGTCAGTTGTTTTTCCAATAAGATATTTCACATTGTTTTCTATTTTTTTCATTCTTTTGGATTTGTTTTACAGTGTCTTGATTTCTTATAAAGTCACTAGCTTCCAATTGCTCTATTCTAATTTTTAAGGAAGTATTTTCTTCAGTAAGCTTTTGGACTTCCTTTTCCATTTGGCCAATTTTGCTTTTTAGGGCATTCTTCTCCTCATTGGCTTTTTGGACCTCTTTTGCCATTTGGGTTAGGCTATTTTTAAAAGGTTTTATTTTCTTCAGTATTTTTTTGGGTTTCCTTTAGCAAGCTGTTGACTTGTTTTTCATGATTTTCTTGCATCACTCTCACTTCTCTTCCCAGTTTTTCCTCTACTTCTCTTACTTGTTTCTCAAAATCCTTTCTGAGCTCTTCCTTGGCCTGGGACTAATTCATATTTTTCCTGGAGGCTTTGGATGTAGGAGCTTTGACTTTGTGGTCTTCTTCTGGTTGTATGTTTTGATCTTGTTTGTTATCAAAGAAAGATTCTATGGTTTGACTTTTTTTGCACCTTTGTTTGCTTATGATCCCAGTCAATTACTAGAGTTTTAAACTCTTTGTTAAGGTAGGGGTCTGCTTCCAGTGTGGAAAATGTACTGTCCCAAGCTTCAGGGGTTTTGTGCAGCTGTTTTCAGAGATACTTCTAGGGACCTGTAAATTTTCAGTTTTTCCAAGGTGGTATGATCAAGGGTGAGGTGTTTACTCCTTTCCTGGCCTGTGCTCTGGTCTATGAGTAACCACAAGCACTCCTTTCTGCCTTGGAACTGTGAGGAGGATTTCCTCTCCACTGCCACTACAAGCTCCACCATGTCAGCACTCCTCCTTGCCCCAGGACCGCCACCCAGAACTATGACCCAGATCCAAGTACAGGCAAAGCAAGGGATTCCTGCCTCAGTACTGGCAAAGAGATCCCTGTAATCTCCCTCTGATTAGCCCCTCAATTCCCCCTCAGTCTGTGGGCCAGAAGCTCTAGAGGCAGCCACCACCCCAAGGCTGCACTTGGGGACTGGGGCTAGGACTGAGCTTCTCTCTCTCACTGCAGTCACAGACTTTTCCCACTGACCTTCTAAGTTGTTTTGGCATTCGTGGATTGAGAAGTCTGGAAACTGCCACAGCTACCTGTGATTCAGTCCTCTGAGGCCTGCTCCAGGTTCACTGAGGCCTGTTTTGCCTGCGTGCCCATGCTGAACTGTGCTCCTCTCCCTACCTGGCACAATAGACCTTTCTGATCAACCATCCAGGCTGTCTTGGGCTGGAAATTTGTTTCACTCTGTCTTTTTGTGGGTTCTGCTGCTTTAGAATTTGTTTAGAGACATTTTTTAGAGGTATTTGGAGGGGTTTGGAGGAGAGCTCAAGCAAGTCATGCTTTTACTCTGCCATCTTGGCTCTGCCCCTAGAGATCCTTTTTTGATGATCCTTTAATTTTTGATATGAAGTGAGGCATAAAACAGGGACATGTATGTTTGACAAAAATATTCCCAACTGTCGTGAAGAAGGTAGAATAGAGGGTCCAAGTCAAACCAAAAATCATTAAAGATGGTGAGGGCCTCCAGCTGCTCTTATTGTGCTAATTAGATCAAGTCCCAGGATATTGCCGAACTTCCTAAATGAGAGTCACAGTCATGTGTGGTATGGTGAAAAGGGTCATGGATTTAGAGTGAGAGAACCTGGGTTTTAATTCTGACTCTCCTGCATGTGACCTTGGGTAAATCACTTGACTTATTTGGGCCTTGGGATCCTGATATTTTAAATGAGTACATTGGGCTAACTGACCTCTAGGGTCCCTTGAAACTCTAAGTCTATGAAAAGTATTTGGTCTAACTATCCACATAGAAAACACTAAATGGATGAGAAATGCATATTGTCCAAATGATGATATATTATTGGATGAACAGCTTATAGAATATGTTCATTATTGTACATGGACTCTGAGTTGGTCCCAGAAAAGAGGAGAAGGAAGAAATTGTGTTGGATTGCCATTGGGGAATGATGAAGTTCTTTTTAATGCCCCTAAGATTTTCCCTGAAACAAAGGACCATCTTTTTAACACTAATTTTCCTCAGGTGATATTTTATGAATGTGAATCAAGGAATACTACAGTCTTTGAAGAACGGAATTTGAGGACTCCCTCAATAGAGAGGCACATGGTAGGACTGAGCCGACTACAACATATTAAAAAAAAAAAGAGCTAACATTTGCATATCAATTTAAAGTTTTTAAAGCACTTTACATGTGTTATCTCAATAACCCTGTCCCTGGGAGGTAGGTACTATTATTCTCCCCATTTTACAGCTGAGAAAACTGAGACAAATGGAAGCTAAGTGTCCTATTGGGGGTCACATAGCTAGTAAGTGTCTGAAGCAGGATTCCAGCTCAGGTCCTCCTGAATACAAGTCCAGTAATCGTCAAAGGTCCAGGGATGGTGCCCGCTGCAGCTTGACCCAGCAGAGCAGTGGGTTGAAGGTAGCCAAGAGGTGGTGACATTAGCTCATCCATTGGCTATGTATATGAGAATGACATCAGCCTATCCATTGACTATGCTATTGCATTTGCAAATAAATTTGGTGAGTTAATGCTTTGCAGCAACCACTTAAACTTTGACCCCACTCTCTCCAGGGACTGAAGAGCTACAAAGGCGAGTGCCTCTCCTCCTCTGCTCTGCCTAGTTCAGAGGAATGGTTTGTACTTCTGTTCTTTATAAGTCTTCTCAGTAAATATACCTTTGTGAAAGCTAATTGATCTTAACTGATTAAATGGTACTGGAGTGCTAATCCCTGGAGGGTATCAATGGTATAAGGAAAATAGTAACCGTATTTGGTGGTTGATATTGGGGAGAACACCCCAGACCCCAGGGGTGGGGGGTGTGTGTGGGGGTGGTGGTGGGGTGGTGGTGGTGCTGGTGGTGGTGGTGGCTCAAGCTGATAGCATTAGAAAGACACTCTAAACCCCTCAGGTTGACCATTGAGTCTTTGAGAAGGAGATGCCGCTGACCTTGTTCTGGGAACTTGAGTTCTGGGAACCTGCTAGTGTGCGGGTGGATTGGAACAGTATGTCCAGAGTTATGCTGCACACATATTACAGGTAGTAAAGCCAAGGTACAGGGGAGTTAAATGTTTTATTGAAAACCACATTATTTTCACTTCCACCATCTCTTCTATCAATACCATAATCATTGGGTGGTAGCAATCATGTAGTGAAAAGAGCTGGGTTCAAATCCTGATTCTGACATTTACTAGCTATGTGACTGCAAATAAATCACTTAACCTAGTTTCCTCATCTTTAAAATGGGGAGAGTAATACTTGTACTTATTACAATTGTTGGAAGTATATTGTGAGAATGTGTTTGTGAGTGCTTTTAAATTCTAAAAAACGTAAATGAAAGTTGCTATTAATATAAAGTATATAAAAGTGCTTTGGGGACTATAAAGCACTATATGTGTATATACACATATATAGTCTGTTAATTCCTTAAGTATTTATTACGTTACAGCATTATAATATAGCATTTGAAATAAGGGCTATTTCACCAGCCAAGTAGATGCCCAGTTATTCTTTGATCATTTTGGAGGTCTCTTTCATTTTAAATGAACAAGATGGCTTTGGAGCTTGGCAGAAAGTAATAATGAATGGCTATTCGTAAATGCCCCTTCCCTGTGTGATTCTTTCTGCTGCCAGCTCAGAAAGACACAGGATGGACAAAAGCCAAGAAAATGTTTCATTTGAATTCAGCATCAGATGAAAGACTTTTTGTTTTTTGTTTTAGTGCCACATAAAAAAAAGCAGTTAAATACTTTGGAAAACAGATAAACATTCAATGTTTTGCCCTCCAGGCTGGGTCTTGTAGTCCTTTATGTTGTAAATAGAAGCTGTTTGTTGTTGTTTACTCATTTTTTCAGTTAAGTCCTATTCTTTCTGACCCCATTTGGGGTTTTCTTGGCAAAGATGGGTGGTTTGCCATTTCCTTCTCCAGCTCTTTTTACAGATAAGGAAACTGAGACAAACAGGGTAAAGTGACTTGCGTAGGGTCATACAGCTATTACGTGTCTGAGGACAGATTTGAACTCAGGTCCTTCTGACTCCAGGCCTGGCACTCTATCCACTGCACTATCTGGCTGCCCCTCACTAAGTGCTAGGCCTTGTGTTATCTGCTGGAGATAGACATACAAAAGCAAAGATTATCCTTGTGCTCAAGGAGATAATTTCTAATTGGAGGAGACAACATATATAGGAGACTTACAGCCAGGAATGGGCATTCTGGTCCTGGATGTTGAGAAGGACCATAGCAGAATAGGTTGAGAAATCCCTTTCCAGAGCAATGGTAGGGTTGATTGGTTCCAAAGCCAGAGAGAGGTTTGGAGAAGAGGATGCAAGGGCATGATTCCTTGGTGGCCAGTCAGATGGCTGAGGAATAGGAAGTGAGGTAAAGCATGGTTGAGGCCTTCCTAAAATAGTGGGCCAAGCGGAGCAGTCACCAAGCGCTGGTGGGGACAGAGAATTTCTGGGGATTAAAGGGTCAAAGTGAGCAACATCACTAGCCTATTGTTTCAAAAAGTACAATATAACTTTGTGTTATTGCCTATCAATGCTTCCCTGGATTCAGACCAACATGCAATACAATGTTGAAAGGCAATGGTATGGAATGTGAAAAGTTGGGTTTGGGGTGGGGGACATTATATATCACACACAGGAAAAACTGAGATCTAGAGATTTCATCCCATCCTGTGTCCCAAGCCCATCCATTAGCATCTATGCTGTCAAATGCTTAGTGGGCAGTGAAGACAGCAATGAAGCCCCCCATCAAAATCTGCCTTTCCTGAGCTTCCTCCTGGTTTACCCATTTCTAATAGCGCTGTAGACATGGATTCAGACCTCTCAGACAGATGGTGCGGAGCAACATTTGGGATCAGAGCTCAGTTAACATTAATATTCTATCCTGATCATCAAATATATTCTCAACTACTGTACCAAATGAAACAGATGCAGACTCATGATTTTTTTTCCTTCTGGCTCGTGTTTGTGGTTTAAAAAAAAAAAACAAAACAAACCACCTTAATAAAATGGATTTTCTTTAGCCATGCTGTGTAGCCCTGGACAGAAATTTGAGCTAAATGTCAAGATTTTACCCTTCACTTGATTATAAATGGGGTTGATCATGTGAACCCTGAGATTAACTGGAATGGAGAAACTTCTTTGCAACTAGGCCCGTCTGCTTGACTCTGTAGGTAAGGATACATCTGCCTTTGCTGAAGGACAGGAATGACCAGTGGCTCCTGGTTGGTCAGAGGCAGCCAGGTGGTACGGTGGATAGAATGCTGGGCCTGGAATCAGGAAGACAAGTTCAGATCGAGCCTTGCTAGCTGGGCAAGTCACTTAATGTCTGCCTCAGTTTACACAACTGTAATAATAATAGCTAATATCTACATAGCTTTTGCTATATTCCAGGTACTGTGCTTTAAAATTATTATATCATTTGATCCCCACAATAACCCTGCTATTTTTCTCATTTTACAGAATGAATAAACTGAGGCAAATAGAGGTTAAGTGACCCAGAGTCTCACAGCTAGTAAGTATCTGAGGCTAGATTTCAACTAAGGCCTTCCTGAGTCCAGGCTTATCACTCTATCCATTGTACCACCTAGCTGTGGTAAAAAGGGGATCATAATAGTACCTACTGGCAAAGGTTATTTTAAGGATCAAAAGAGATAATATTTGTAGAAAGTGCTTAGCACAGTGCCGGGCACATTTGTTGTTGTTCGGTTGTTTCAGTTGTGTCTTTATGACCCCTTGTGGGGTTTTCTTGGCAAAGATACTGGAGTGGTTTGCCATTTTCTTCTCCAGTTCATTTGACAGATGAGGAAACTGAGTCAAACAGGGTTAAATGACTTGTTGGGGGTCACACAGCTAGGAAATGTCTGAGGCCAGATTTGAACTCAGGAAGATAAGTCTTCCTGACTCTAGGCAGGGCATTTTATCTACTGCACCACCTAGTTGTTTACCTGGCAAACAGTAGGCATTTAATAAGTGCTTATTTCCTTCCTTCTTTACCTATCTCCACGACTGGTAGCCAGAGCCTGTTGGGTAACAGTAACATCCTCTGCGGATTTGGTGGAGCCTGTGGTAGTAAGCTTCACTGCACAACTAGAAATTCTTCATTCATGGGCTAAGAAGACTGGAAAAGTCCCTGCCATATAGGCTAGTTTTTCCCTCAAAAAGCAATTAAACCATCCTTGAAATTTAAATGGTCCAGGGGACTAAGACACAGATAGTTGACATTTGCTTCATGGCCACCCCAGACATTAAAGCCCAGGTTAGGAAAAGTCAGGGCTCCTTAGTATTGACAGACATACTACCGCCTCGCTCCCTTCTTGACCAGGCCGGCCATCATGACAAATGTGGAAGCAAAGGAAGACATGTCCAACCGTATCTGCCATGAATCAACACTGCTGAATACCCTTTCCATTCTATCGTTGAATAAAGTTCCTTTTGTTAAAGGTTTTATGATCGACCCACGTCTCGTTTTGCTTGAATCCTGAGCCTGAACCACCAAAAGATTTGTCATTGACAAATAGGTTCAGAATGACCTTCTGAATTATGTGGCTGAACTCGTGATTGAAGTGGGCAAAGAGGAGAGAAGGCAGCCTAGAGGTATTGTGTGGCCTGATACAGAGCCTGACAACTTGTGGTCATGGTATTTTTGGTGATATATGGCAAGTTCTCTCTCAGGAAAGGGACCTCCATAACCCTGGCTGGGTTGTTCATGGAGATTGACAGGGTAGTTGACAAAGGAAAAAGGTGTTGTCAGGGCTCATATTCTCTGGATATTGAGTCTTATACTTAGATTAAAAAAATCAACTTTAAAACTACAAGATAGGGGAGGCATAGCTAAGCAGGGTGATTTTTCTAGAAGAGGCCTGAGGCTATTTAGTGAACCAAAGATCAGTCATTCAACAAACATTTATTAAATATCTACTATGTTCTAGCCGGGCAGCTAAATGGCACGGTGGAGAGAGGGCTGGGTCTGGAGTCTGGAAGACTCACCTTCCTGAGTTCAAATATGGCCTCAGACACTAACTGGGTGACCCTGGGTCAGTCACTTAACCCTATTTGCCTCCATTTCCTCATCTGTAAAATGAGTTGGAGAAGGAAATGGCAAACCACTCTAGTATCTCTGCCAAGAAAACCCCAAATGGGGTCATGAAGAATTGGTCACAACTAATAAACGACTGAATAACATGTGCTAGGCACTGTGAATCCAATTATGAACTATTTGTAATTGTAAACTTTTTTATTCCACTCTCTCCACGTAAGATTAGGGCAGTTAGTTTAAAAAAAAAGTCTAGAAATGAAAAGTGTTTTCCAAACTTTCAAAAGCTTGGTTTATCTTACTTCAGAGCTGAGCCTTGACAAGATATTTGCACATCCTAGTCAAGGTTTGAAAATTGCACTGGCAATGTGAACATCTCTTAGAAGTTATAGAGTGGCATGCATGAGACCTTGAGGAATAGAAAACTCATAAATGTACTCATTGAACACAAGGGACTGTCCTTGTCCACCAGGAGCTTTTATAGGAGGGTAAGGAGGTGGGAATGAGATCAGCTGAGGGATCAGCTAGGGGATCAGGAGAGGCTTCATAAACTGAATCCTTAAATAATCAAGGGGTTATAAGGAGTGGGTAGAGGTGGGGAGAGGTGCATTCTAGGCATGTGAACTCAATATGAATCACTAATTCATATGGTCACCAAAAAAGCTAATGGGGTCTTTGGCTACATTGAAAAAGACATAGAGGGGCAGCTAGGTGGTGCAGTGGATTGAGCTCTGGCCTAGGAGCTAGGAGGACCTGAATTCAAATCCGGCCTCAGACACTTGACACTTACTAGCTATGTGATCCTGGGCAAGTCACTTAAACCCAATTGCCTCACAAAAAAAAAAAAAAAGTTTCCAAGATTAGGGAGATGTTAGTCCTACCATGTACCACCCTGTTCAGATCATTCTGGATTTTCTTCAGTTCTGAGTGCATCATTTTTGGAAGAACATTGATGATCTAGGAATTGTCCAGAAGAGAAAGGTGAAGGAACTCAAGATCATGCCATCCAAGGACTGGCTGAAGGAACTGGGAATGTTTAGCCTGGAGAAGGGACTTAGGATACACATGATCGTTATGTTCAAGTACTGAAGGCCTGTCATGTGGAACAATATTAATTGCTAACATTTATTTAGCATTTACTATGTGCCAGGCACTGCGCTAAGAGCTTTACAATTATTATCTTATTTGATTCTCACAATGCCCCAAGCGGTGGGTGTTGTTATTATTCTCATTTTGCAGGTAAGGAAGCTGAGGTAAACAGAGGTTAATAAGTTAATAAGGCAGCTAATGTTGTATTTGAACTCGGGTCTTCCTGATTCCAGGTCAAGCTCTTTATCCACTGTGCCACTTAGGAGTCCCTTTGGAAGGGGGAATTAATTAGACTTGTTCTGCTTGGCCCAAGAGGGTAGAATTAGGAGCAATGAATGGGTAGAAATTATAAAGCAGCAAATTTAAGCTTGATATCAGAAAAATCTTCATAACAATTTAAGCAGCTAACAATAAGCACAGTGAATGAAGTTAAAGCATCACAGAATCTTAGAGTTGGAAAAGAGTCTACAAGTCATCTAGTCCAACTCATACCCAAATTAGAACTGCTGCTGTGACATCCCCAACATGTGATCAATCAGCTTTTGCTTGAAGACTTCCAAAAAGGGGAACTCATGACCTGCTACATCAGCCCACTCCACTTTGGGGACAGCTAATAATAATTTTACAGTTGAGGAAACTGAGGCAAACAGAGGTTAAATGACTTGCCCAAGGTCATACAGCTAGTGATAATAATAATAATAATGATAACAGCTAACATTTATATAGTGCTTACTATTTGCCAAGCACTGTGCTAAGCACCTTACAATTATCTCTTTTGATCTTCACAACAACCGTGGGAGGTAGATGCTATTATTATTCCCATTTTACAGATGAGGAAACTGAGGCAAGCAGGTTAAGTGACTTGCCCAAGATCACAAAGCTAGTGTTTGAGGCTGAATTTGAACTCAGGGATGACCCTGGACCCAGCTCCATTTGAAACACAATGGTTTTTTTTTTTAAAGCCTGTGTTTTTTTAGAGCTGTATTTCAAGAAATCATAAATTAAAAAAAGAAATAAATTGCCCCAGCTTTAAAAAAAATGAAAATAAAAATAGTCATAGTGTGACCCTGGGCAAATGAAAGAACTACACAGGTCTTGTTCCTGTCTCTATACTTTCTCCTTGCTCTAGGCAGCTCTGTAAGACTCTAAGTTGTAGAGAAAGTACCTAAGAGGTATTTTCCTCATCTGGGAAACTAGACAGGTGTAGTCCCTGCTCTCATACTTTCTCCTTTCCTGGGAACCCTGAAAAACAAAGTGTCACATTATCACCAATTTTCATGGTATCCAAGATCTTCTACCTACCTGCTCAGTATGGTGAGCCCGAAATTGGGTTGGCCTTGAAATGAACCAGGTGATAAGAAATCATGAATATGAATCAAAATGGAAATTGGGACATTTAGCAATACATTTTACTGTCCCCTCCCTTCCTTTGGACATAGTAATCAAATCAATAGTAAATAAAATCCATTTCTGCCAGCTTCCGTTTCCCCATCTGTAAAATGGGGATAATAATAGGACCTAGGGTTGTTGTGAAGATAAAATAAGATAATATTTGTAAAACACTTCAAACCTTAAAATGATCTATAAATGCTAGTAGTAGTAGTAACGCAGCATTGTTTCTGGACAGAATGGGCCAGTTAATTGCCCTACAGATCAACTCATCCTTTTTCCTGACCAGGATATCCCTTGACCACCATTCCCCTCCCTCTGCTTGTTGTTTTACCCTATTACGGGATTCTTGACCTTTTTTATGACATAGACCCCTTTGACAGACTGGTGGAGTTTATTGACCTCTTCTCAGAATGTTTTTAAAATATATTTAATATGATATGATATGATATAACATAATATAACATAACATAACATAACATAACATAACATAACATAACATAACATAACATAACATAACACAACACAACACAACATAACACAATATAACATAACATAACACAACACAATATAATATAATATAGTATATAACATAATATAATAATATAATATAATATACACATGGGATTACAAAGGAAATCAATTGTATTGAAGAAAAGTTATAATTTTTCTCATCCAAATTCTTAAATCCTCTGAAATCTATTCATGAATCCAATAGGGTTTTGTGGACCTCAGGTTAAGAAAACCTGCTCTATTAGAATATAAACTCCTTGAGATCAGAAGCTATTTTTCTTTTTATGTATTTGTGTCCCTAGTGCTTAGCCCCGTTCTTGGCATATAGTAATGAAGGACAAACCATAACACACACAACTGCTTAATGATGTTTTTTCATTCATTCATAGTCTTTATCTTGCATAAAAGTATAACAAGGATCTTGATTCATGAATTTGTTTTTGTTCTCCAGAT
Source organism: Vombatus ursinus (assembly GCF_900497805.2). Lineage (NCBI taxonomy): Eukaryota > Metazoa > Chordata > Mammalia > Diprotodontia > Vombatidae > Vombatus > Vombatus ursinus. Next base: position 762,637 of record NW_020944476.1, on the reverse strand, counting down.
GGCAAATGTAGAAATCAGGCATTGTTCAAATATTACACTTTCAAACCATAGTCTTGATAGCTAATCAATAAGACCTTAAATATGCATGCACATATTTCATAGAAATTAGCTCATAGAATCCTTACAATAACCGTATGTATGAGGCACAATAGATATAACCTGCTGCTCAAGGCCATGTAGTAGATTTTTATGCAAATAGCCTTTGGGCTAGAGGTTACATGGCTATCAACCTCACTGAGATGAGGAAACTCTACTTAGAAATGGGTTAGTTAGGAAGGAACAGGTTGAGTAGCAGAACAAGGATTTAATCCTCGTATCCTTCATGTTTGAACTTTGAAGGACAAAAGTATTTATCATAGTATAACTGTGTAGAGATTGAATTTTAATGAAAGGGTAAACTGAGGTAGATCTCAGAGCAAGATAACATTTATTAACAAGAGCATGTTACCTGTCAATAAATGGGTCAGAGGCTTGCCTTCATTAATGCCAAAGCAAGAGGACAATTCTTCTTATATAGAGTTTTGGGACGTGTAAAGCAAAGCAAAGAGCAGGGTAGATGACATCATGGGATTGAGGGCAACAAGACTGGTCGCAGAGTTGAGGCACAGGGAACAACATGATTGGTTGGAAGTTTGGTAATGGGGGCTAGCAATGACCCCCCCCCCCTTTCATGAGACCAAGAAGTGTTCATTGTCCCAGTGTGGGTGTGAGATAGTGGCCCAGACTTTTGGACAGCAAACTGGACATCCCTGAAGGATAGCTTGGTGGAGTAAAGGTATCAGGCCCAAACTTACTTGCGTTCTCACACATTCACCAAGATTAGTTAAATCCCTTGAGGCGGGAGAGCTGGATTTTTAAACTTAACCCATCACAGGCCAGTTGAACGCTGAATTAAGTTCAGAGACAAAGAACCATGACTTACGCAGGACAAAATCAATTAACTGTAAATAGGACCAATAAGAAAATGATACAGGATCTATCTTAACCTCCTCAACTTATAGGGATAAATAGCAAGAAGCTTATAGAATACATATTAATGTATTAATTAATTAATTAATCAAAACATCAGCTATCAGCTATCATTTATATAGTGCCTAATATGTTTCAGGTACTGTGCTAAACACTTTACAAATATTTTGTCATTGTTGTTCAGTGTCTGACTCTTTGTAACTCCATTCAGAGTTTTCTTGGCAGAGATATTGGAATGGTTTGCCATTTCCTTCTTCAGCTCATTTTACAGATGAGGAAATTGAGGCAAACAGGGTGAAGTGACTTCCAGGGTCTCACAGCTAGTGTCTGAGGCCAGATTTGAACTCAGAAAGATGAGTCTTCCTGGCTTCAGGCCTAGCATTCTTTCCACTGCACCACTTGGCTGCCCATTATCTCATTAGATCTTTACAAAAACATAGCTGCACCATGGGATATCTTTTTAAACTATGTTTTTCAGAATTTATTGTTGTATGTTAAATCTTTTGAAATCATAGATATAATAATGATGATGATAATAGCGCTTTAAAGGTTTGCAATGGGTGTACAAATATTATTTAATTTGATCCTCACACAACCTTGGGAGGTAGGTGCTATTCTTAACTTCATTTTTCAGATGATGAAACTGAGGCAGACAGAAATTAAATGATTTGTCCAGGGTGACAGAGACAGTAAATATCTGGGAGTCGATTTGAAATCGACTATCCAAATGCGCCACCTAGCTGCCTCTATTTAGAACTGGCAGGGACCTTGGAGACCATTAGTCCAATCTCTATTTTTTTTTACAAATAAGAAAATGGAGGCTTAGAGAATTTGTGATTTGCCTCAGGTTACCTAGTTCCTAAGTGTCCGAGGCAGAATTTGAACCCTGCCTACCTACCTCCAAGTCCAGCACCCTATCCAAGACACCAGAGAGAGAAGCTGCTTGATAGATGTGAAAAGATATTTGCTTTGCATCTATTCTTTTATTTAATCAGAGTCTAGTGATATAGAGAGAGGAATTTCTGACTTTCATTCCTACCGGCTACAGAAATGTGGGCAGACCACTTCAACTCTCAGTGCCCAGGCAACTCTCTAAGAGTGTGAATTGCAGAAATTTTGCGGAAATTGGCAGTGAAGGGAGTTCCTCAAACCTATGAAATCTCAGGTGAATCAGGAGCCTGTTGGTTAGTGTTTAGTGTGTGTGTGTGTGTGTGTGTGTGTGTGTAGTGTACACATTATACACTTTTAACTTAAATCGGCATTGTTAATATTTCCTCCATCACTTTCTTAAGTTCTAGACTATCAATAAAACAAATCAAGTTCTGATTTGGAGCATTTGCCGATTTCCAAGTTATAAATGCTCACAGTGAAAATTTAACAACCGGCTCTGTATGTAAGGAGCTCGCTCCTGCACATCCCTGGCGGTGTCTACCTAATTAAAAAAAAATTAATGACCTTTACTTTTTTATGTCACCTGATACCTCCTCTCCAATGTAATATAACACCATTCCCAAATTATTATAAACTAAGGTACAGAACAAGGGACAGACTTTTCCAATCGCAAAGTGAGTATAAGGCGCAGGTGTGACTGGACGACACGAAACGGATACTATTTTTGTTTATTACCCAGAAGGGAAACAGTGTGTAGGAAACCAGCTAAAAGCTGAAAGCATCTAGCTTCAGGAAGCACCAAGCGCTGCAGACTGTTAGATGTCTATCATACGGACTACAATTCCCAGGAGGCAACGCGACTCATTCTTTGCAGTCCCAACCCTCGGGAGCTGAAAGTCCCAAGGAGCTCCGCCCATCGCATTCTCTTGATTGGCCAGTTACGTTCCTTTGACTAAGGGCGCTCCGGAGGGGTGGGGAAAGTGGAGTGGTATCTGTAAGTTTCCCGCCATGGGAGACGTATCGGAACGCCGAGGGGAGGAAGAAGCTTCCCATTGGGCTTACGCTTTTCCGGCCTTGTAAGCCGCAGCCAATCAGAATCCCAATTTGCTTCCGCTGCCGCTTTGGCTGTAACTTTTGGTGGCGGGAAAAGTGAAGTCGTTTTCGCGCCAGGGGAGGAGTCAGCGGTGGGGGAAGCGGAGAAACCGACTCCATTCTGCCGCTTGGAAGCATGGCAGCCACCACTGTGATAGACGATGTTGAGCTGCGGGAAGCGCAGAGAGATTACCTGGACTTCCTGGACGATGAGGTGAGGGTACTAGCCCCCTCCTCCGGGGGCTCCAGATGGGGAGTTCAGGGGGAGCCATGTGGCCAGTTGGCTCCGGCAGAGGTGTGTGCTTGGAAGGGAAGAGGGGACTTGATCCCTGCAAGCGCTGTCGGAGGAAAAGGAGGGTCTTTTTGTCTTGACTCTTGGCCGGCTTGGTTTATGGCAGCGGGGTCTGGGGCGGGAGCCCAGACTGGTGAGGGTGGGTGGAAAGGGCTTGTTGGAGTTTCCGGGTGGTGGAACTTTCACCCTGAGGCATTCATGCGCTCATTTAGGACTCGGCCCTAGACCGTGTGACTGACTCTTTAAAAAGTTGCTGATCGAATTAGTATGCGTTAGATCTGAAGCCTGGAACTTTGATTGGATTAGGGGTGCCAAGATACTTCAGTCTTTGTTCTCTTGGTGATGGGGGCAAAGGGGACAAAGTAGGGCCAACCTTGGAAAAGTTTTGTGTCTGCGATTTTTTTTGTAGCAAAAGCAGTCTCTTAGCCTTTATCTTAGCATCTAGCATCAGACACGTAATAGATGCTTAGTTAACTTGTATTTGAATGGTCCCAAGTGGCATTTTTTGGCATAGACAGCTGTGAATATCACCACCTGAAGAAAGGGAGTGTAGACATCTAAGATGCTGGTGTTATTTGCAAGGTTGTTGGGTATTTTTGCAGGGAGTAGGGTGGAGGGGAAGATGTTTGTCATTGGCTGACCCCCTTTTCTTTACTTAATCCAGATAAATAAAAGCAGAATGTTTATCTGTAAAGTGGATTAGTTTGCCATATCATCATGGCTCCAGCACTTAGCTCAGGGCCTGGCACATAGTAGGTGCTTAATAAATGCTAGTTGACTAAAACTGTCTTCCTGTGGAGGTCTATTTGTTTCTCCGTAAGTTGCATATATACATACGTACTGCCTTTCTGGATGGCTAAGATGGACTTTTGTGAAGATCACTAAGGGGATAACCTGGTCCTAATACTTAAACTAGGGGAGGATAAAGTAAAGAGAACTATGGACCTAATGAGTATTGATAATAATTTAAAATTTTTTTAGCAAAAACCATGGCAATATTAAAACAATTACTATGATCAAGTTAGATTTATACTATAGATGGAAGGGTGGTACAAAGTTAAAACAATTAACAATCAGTCAAAACCACTGTAAATTATAGGATTGTATGAATAGATACAGGAAAAGCCTTTAACAAAGTGTACCCTTCATTTATACTAATTCTACAGATCATAGACCTAGAAGGGCCATTTTTTAATGAAGAAAATGTGTCTAAAACCATTTGCAATGGGAAAATACCAGAAACTTTATCAATAAATAAATAAATATAGATATATAGATATAGATATATATATCTATATATATATATAATATCATTCCTTGTTAGGTCAGAAGAGTATAATAAAAATGATATTACCTAAATTAATTTGTAGACTTAAGATTATGCCAAACCAACTACCAAGAGGATACTTAACAGAAGTAGGCAAAATAATAATAAAAATCATTTGGAGGAACAAAAGATCTAGAATCTCAAGGGAAATAATGAAAAAAAGTAAGAATGAAGGGTATTACTTCCAGACCTCTGGTTTTACTATAAAGCAGTCATCATTGAAACTATTTGGTATTGGTTAAAAAAAATAAAAGAAGTAGCTTAATAGAACAAAATGGATAAAGAAGAATAAGACACAATTGAACTTAATAACACAGTGATCTATATCCCTGACGAGATAAATTACTTGGCAAAGAATTCCATATTTGATAGAATTGTTGGGAAAACTGTAAAGCAGATTGGCAGAAATTAAATCTAGATCAATAAGGTAAAAATAAATGTGCAACTTGAATGAAAGGTGATAACTATTAAAAATTTAGATGACAGATTAGGTACCTTTCACTGCTATGACTAAGATGAGAGGGTTGTTTTGTTTTTTCCCACCGTATAGAGGTGATCACATAACATAAAATAGGCAAGACCTTTAGCACAAAGAAAATCAATGCAACTTGGATAAAAAGGGAAGCAGTGGTTTGTGGGGGAAAGCCTTTATATCACCTGTAAGGGTCCTGGATATACAAAGAACCAACCACACATAGATAAGACCAAGTGTCATTTACCATTGGATATGAGAAAAGAATATGAACAAATAGTTCTTAAAAGAATTGCAAGCTATTAATGAACCTGTGAAAGGTTCATTTCAAATCATTAAAAACAAGAGAGATGAAAGTAAAAGCAACTCGTTTCACCTCACCCAGGAAACTGGCAAAGATGGCAGAAGATGCAAATAGTCCATGTTGAGGGGCTGTGGAAAGCCAGGCAAATTAATACATTTTTTATGGAACTGTATGTTGGTCATACTGCTCAGGAAAGTAATTTGGAATTAATCCAAAGAAAGTGACTGAAATGTTCATACCCTTTGAGATCTTCCTGTTGGGTACATACCCTGACGAGGTCAATGATAGAAAAGCACGTATACCAAAAACATAGAGTTGGAAACAAAGTAGATAACCATCCATTAGGGGTTGGTTAAACAAGTTGTGATATGATGAATGTAATAAAAATATTGTGACTGTAAGAAATGTGATATGAAGAATAGGAAGGTTAGGGTTCCAGAGTGAAATAAAGCAGAACCAGGAAAACAACATCTATCTCTATATCCATATACATGCATAAACTATAGTAGTGTAAATGGGAAAAAAGATAATTAGAAAAAAATAAACTGAATGCTATATAACATAATGATTAAAGTTGGTCCTAGAGTGGAGATTTAAAAAAGTATTGCCTCCCGTTATAGAGTTGGGGGACTATGGGTGTGGATCAGACTTAGTTGATGTGTGGGTCAGTTTTGCTAAACTTTTTTCCATTTCTTTTTTATTCTTCGTGTTTTTGAAAAGTATATTTTTATTTATTTTGTTAAATATTTTCCAATTACATATGAAAACATTTTTAACATTAATTTTTAAAAATTTTGAGTTCCAAATAATATATTGATTATACATATGAAGTCATACAAAACGTTTTCCATATTAGTCATGTTGCAAAAGAAAACATAAAAATCCTTAAGAAAAATAAAGTATGTTGAAAAAATATGTTTCAGTTTGTACCTGAAATTCTTCAGTTTTCTCTGGACGTGTATAGCATTTTTCATCTTGGATCCTTTGAAATTGTTTTGGGTCATTGTCTTGATCGGAGAAGCTAAGTCTTTCACAGTTGATTGTCGTTAATATATTGCTGTCTTTTTTATTCTTTGTTATAAAGGAAAGGTTTCAGATTGAAAAGGAGGAAGATAAATCTTAAAAATATGTCATGGGGACATTTTTTCCTTCAGAGATCTTGTTGTTAAACATTTACCTAGGTTATTGAAACCAAACAATGCATCAAACTGAATCTGACAGTGTATGTAACGTTCTCTACATTTAGTCACCCATCTCTCCAGTAAAGGGAGAAAGGAGTCGTTTTCTATTGTGTTCAAATTTAGAATCACTTTGAAATGTAAACCATTTGGCTAGGCTAATTTTTGGGTTCTGGCTATTTTGTAGGAAGACCAGGGAATTTATCAGAGCAAAGTTCGAGAGCTGATTAGCGATAACCAGCATCGTCTGATCGTCAATGTGAATGATCTACGTCGGAAGAATGAGAAAAGAGCCATCCGGTAAGTACTGGGGATACTGAGGGGGGAATTGAGTATAAATGGAAACCTTCCTTCTCCCCTTTCTATTCACTAGACCAGACTCATAATCTGCCACACACAGAGCTGGATTGATACCTAAGTGGAGGCAGCATACGTATGTTGGCCCTGGAGTCAGAGGACCCGAGTTTAAATCCATCCCTGCAATTTGCCACCTCTGTGATTTTGGGAGACTCATCACCTCCCTTGACCCCTTAAAATGAAGGGGTTGGACTAGATGATCTATGAGGTGCCTTCTGGCTTTAGATCTATGATCCTGTGAACCTATGACTTTATAATATGCTTGGACTTTCTATTTTTCCATTGCGTGATCCCTTGATTTTCCCCCCCTTGATTCCAAGAGTAGAATTTTGGTTTTCTAGAGGCAATAAGTCGTTTGCCAGTCAGTTGGCTTCTTTGTAGTGTGTTACGTGGTTCACATTTCGTGTCTTTCTTTTCGAAATTAAATCAAGGTTTTCTTTCATCAGTTCTCCTCACTAGCAGTGAAATATAAATTTTAGAAACAATAGCTATGGAAATAAGCATTTATGTCAGTTTAATATTTCAGATAAGCACAAAGATGGGCAGAAATGTATACCCTGGTTTGTAGGCTTTGCATTATTATATAATGCCACACATGATTTACGTAGTTATCCTGGATGATTCTTCAGGATTTTTAAATATATATGACCAGCTTAGGTGATTATTAAGTACTTGAGTCAGGGCCTGGAGCAGTTCTGGTTAAGCAGAAGGCTCAAGTGATAACTTGTCCCTGCAGGGTGCTGGATCCATCCCTGGCTTCTTTACAGGGAAGTTGTAGGGACAGTTAGCTTTGGTGAGAAGACTACTGTCATGGCCTGTCTTGGAAATCTGACAGGGCCTCAATTTTTATAGTATGAGGTGACATCCTCAGCTGACAAGGTGAGGAAGGGGGCAGCCTTGGAAGCCTGGAGAAGGTCTGCAACAGCTGTGGTGGAGAGGGCATAGCCCCGGAATGTCTGACTTGTTGCAGTGAGGGCCCCCGCTGCTGGCCACCTCAAAACCACAACAAAGCTCTGCTCAAAAGTCGAAATATAAACTTCTTGAGGGAAGGAACTGTTTCTTTCTCTTCTCTTCTCTTCTCTTCTCTTCTCTTCTCTTCTCTTCTCTTCTCTTCTCTTCTCTTCTCTTCTCTTCTCTTCCTTTTCCTCTCTTTTTTCTCGTTTCCTCTTCTCTTTTCTTCTCATCTTTCTCTTTTTTCCCTGTCTTTTCTTTTCTTTCTTTTGTTTTCTTTTTTCTTTTCTCATCTTTTTCTTTCTTTCTTTCTTTCTTTTTTTTTTTTTTTGTAATTGGGGTTAAGTGACTTGCCCAGGGTCACACAGCTAGCTAGTAAGTGTCTGAGGTCAAATTTGAACTCAGTTCCTCCTGACTTCAGGGCCAGTGCTCTATGCACTGTGCTACCTAGCTGCCCTCATCTTTTCTTTTCTCTTTCTTCTCTCCTCTTCCCCTTCCTATGTCCCCAGCACCTTACTCAGTGCCTGATATACAACAGGTGCTTAATAAATAAGTAAATAAATAAAATCTGTTGGGTTGAAATTGGTTGAAGTTCTTCTGGCTTTCAGTAGATATGTTAAAAAGTTTTTGGAAATAAGTCTCTGGCAGGCGTGGGGTACCTGGAGAACCTTTGAACACTGAAGTTCAGAGGAGGTCTCCTCCATTCATGCTGCATTTTTCTTGACCTGACTATTCTAGTTGATGAGATGAGTAAGACTGGTGACCATCCTTGAGAGGCAGCAGAATGTATGGATGGATACAGAGGACTGCCTTTGGAGTCAGGAAGACCTGGGTTCATATCCTACCTCAGACATTTAATAGCTGTGTGGCCCTGGATAAGTGACTTGACCTCTCTGGACCTCGGTTTGCTTGCTCATAAAATAAAGGGTTTAGACTGGATGATCTCTAAAGTTCCTTTTAGCTATAAATCTGTTATCTTGTTTTGATCATTTTGTTTTGCATTTGTGTCAGTGTTTTACCAAGGATTTGGATCTGTATTTTACTAGAGAGATTGTTTCTCCCTTTCCCAGTTAATTTTTTTTCTTCTTGTCCCATCTGCAGGCTCCTTAACAATGCCTTTGAAGAACTCCTGGCCTTCCAGCGTGCCCTGAAGGACTTCGTGGCCTCCATTGATGCCACCTATGCCAAGCAGTATGAGGAATTCTACATTGGTTTGGAGGGCAGCTTTGGTTCCAAGCACGTTTCTCCTCGCACCCTCACCTCCTGCTTCCTCAGTTGCATCGTCTGTGTGGAGGGCATCGTCACCAAATGTGAGGGGGCCGAGCAGCATCGTCAGAGTAGAGGGGGCCTCCTGTGGGCACTCTAGGAATAGATGGAGGGCTCTGCAGAGCAGGGAAGGCATAGCTAGACGGCTTGAGGATGCAGAATTTTGAGGACTTGGAACAGGGCAGTGGAAATGATTGGGAGAAACCCTAGGCTAAACAGTAGGGTAAGAGGCCTCATTTTAAAAACTGTTCTTTTTCCTATGTAGAGGCAGTGTAGCAGAGTGGATGGAAGGGCCATCCCTGGAGTCAGCCGCAGACTAGTTGTGTGACAAGTCACTGAATCTATCAGTGACATAAGCAACTCTGTTAAGATTTCCACTTACACAGGTTGGCTGAACTGCATAAGTGGAGGGAATTTCTACACTGGGAATTCTGTACACCGGTGAAATCACAGGTCAAGACCAAAACAAAATTTTTTTCTTTGAAAATGTTGTTAGTGATCTGATCATCTGTAGGCCATCTATTGTGCATTACAAGGAAGCTGGGTGGTATAGTAGAAAAAGTGCCAGACTCGGAGGCAGGAAGACCTGAGTTCAAATCCTGTCTCAGACACTTACTAGCTGTGTGACCCTGGCAAGTCACTTAATTCCCTGTTTACCTCAGTTTCCTCATTTGTAAAATGAGGACAATAAGAGTACTTACCTTCTAAGGTTGTTGTGAGGATCAAATGAGGTAATAATAATAATTGTTAAGTGCTTAGTACAGTGCTTGGTAAAATATATAGTGCTTACTATATGCACTATATAAATGTTAGCTATTGTTGTTATTACTATTTTTCTAGTAGCATTGATGATTTTGCATTGAGCTCCCTCTTATGAAGTAGCTAGGTGGTTCAGTGGACCTGGATTCAAATCCAGCCTCTGATATTTCCTACCTGTATGATTTTGGGCGAATCAGTTAGCTTCTCTGGACTAGGAGTCAGGAAGATCTGAATTCAAATCCTGCCTCAGACACTTAATATACCTCTGTGACCTTGGGCAAGTCACTTCTCCTCTTGCAACTTCACTTTCTTTATCTGGAAAACAAGAATAATAATAGCGCCTACCTTGCAGGGGTATTGTGAGGATCAGATGTTAATATATGTAAATTGCTTTGCAAACCTTATTTTGTAGATGTTAGCTGCTATTATTGCTATTTCAATCAGTAAACATTTATGAAGTGCTTACTATGTGCCAGGCACTGTGTTAAGTGCTGACAATACAAAAGGAAGCAAAAGACAGTCCCTGCCCTCAAGGAGCTTACAATCTAATGGGGGAGGGAACATGCAAATAAGTATATATGAAGTAAGCTATGTATAGGATGAATAAGAAATAATTAACAGAGAGCAGGCTCTGGAAGAAAGAGAGGTTGGGGAGCTCACAATCCTTTCTTGTGACCATGTTTTCTTTCTTTCTTTCTTTCTTTCTGCGAGGCAATTGGGATTAAGTGACTTGCCTAGGGTCACACAGCTAGTAAGTGTCAAGCGTTTGGTCTGAGACCACATTTGAACTCAGGTCCTCCTGACTCCAGGGCTGGTGCTCTATCCACTGTGCCACCTAGCTGCCCCTTGTGACCCTATTCTTGAACCAGACAGTAGTTTCCTTACTGTATCAGACCTTCAGGAAACTATCAGGAGACTTTACCTGTGTGAAAGCCATCATCCTTTGATAGGATTTAGGGAATGTGAAGTTGGTATGAGTTGGCTAACTTGTATTTAGATGACTATTTAGAGGGACATCCACCACCTTTGGTATTTTCCCTCATTACTTCAGGTTCGTGGGGTAGGGGGTGAGGAAGAAGAAGAAATGATGAGGTTGTATTGGGAAGAGGGAGTCACACTACAAGAAAAGGAGATGAATTTCCCTTCCATATCATCTAATATATCAGAGGGCGGAGGCTGCCCTCTGATCTTTGCATGGCTTCTCTCCTTTCAGGCTCCCTGATTCGTCCCAAGGTTGTCCGTAGTGTCCACTATTGTCCCGCCACCAAGAAGACCCTAGAGAGAAACTACACTGATCTCACCACACTGGTGCCTTTTCCTTCCAGCTCTGTCTACCCCACCAAGGTAAGGGGACTGAGCTGATTGTCTCTTCTGGAGAGGGGAGGTTGGAGATGTTTTTTCTTCTTCTCCAGTGTTGGGTGGTATCAGAGAGGCCCACAGAGAAAGTGAGCCTATGAATCAGGAAGATCTGGGTTCAAGTCTCTTTTCTGTGCACATACTGGCCAGGTGACCCTGGGCAAATTAGTTAGCCTCTCTGCGTCCTCAGGCAATTCTTGAAGATGATGAATTGTAAATTGTAGAACAGGTGGTGATGTGCATTAGTCCAGAGTTTTCTTAGCGATAGCTTCTTTTCCTCATGTAATTATAGGGCTGGCAAGAGACAGGGGGAGGGAAGGAGAGAGAGAGAGAAAGAAAAAAGAGGAAGAGAGAATAAAAAGAGAAAGATTTGAGGTTTCATCTCTAGAAATTGACTGGGTGACCACAAGGAGTCAATCCAGAGGAAAATGGACTGCTGGACACACCCTGAGCCTTTAACCTGGATGGTTTTTACACAGTACTTCTTATCAAACGGGAAATGGTTTCCTGTTTTCTAGTTTAGTGAGTTCCATTATTTCTAATTCTCCCTCATCTTAATTGATCTTCTGTTTTTTAATCAGTACCAAATGATTTTGATGATGGCTGCTTTATCATATAGTTTGAGTTCTCCATTTCTACTTTTTTCCATTATTTCCCTTAGTATTCTAGATCTTTTGTACCTCCAGATGAATTTTGTTGTTATTTTATCAAGTTCTATGAAGTAGCTCTTCCTTTGATAGTTTGGTATAACATTACGGGGAGGGAGGAAATATGCATTTTTTTTGTTTTTATTTTTATTATTTAAAATTTTTTAATCTTTTATTTTTTCTAATTACATGTAAGAACAATTTTTGATGTTCATTTTTAAAAAATGTTGAATACCAAATTCCTTCTCACCCTACCTCATCTCTTGTTGAGAAGGCAAGCAATTTGATGTAGGTTATACATGTGTAGTCGTACAAAACATTTCTGTATTAGTCACGTTGTGAAAGGAAATATAGACTCTTGCACCCCTCTCTCAAGAAAAAAACACGAAGAAAAATAAAGTTTAAAAAAAGCATGTTTTGATCTGTACTCGGACTCCATCAATTCTTTTTCTGGAGGTTGGTACCATTTTTCTTCATGAGTCCTTCAGAATTGTCTTAGATCCTTGTATTGCTGAGAATAGCTAAGTCATTCACAGTTGATCAACGTACATTACTGTCATTACTATGTACGATATTTTCTTGGTTCTGCTCACTTCAATTTGCATCCGTTCATGTAAATCTTGCCAGTTTTTTCAGCCCAGGGTTCTATCCATTGCACCACCTACTGCCTCTATTATAGCTGTAAATTTATTTTGGTAGTATTATTATTTTTATTATAATGGTTTGGCACAACCATGAGTGCTGAATGTTCCTCCATTTCCTTCATTTGTTCTTTATTTCTTGAAGGAACACTTTGTAATTGAATCTAAGGATTTAATGTTCTTTGATAGATTGACTCCCAAATATTTTATTCATTTTGTAGTTGTTTTGATTGGGATTTCCCTTTCTGTTATCACCTCTTGGATATGCTGTTGCTGTTTGTTGATTTCAGCGACTTTGCTGAAGCTATTTAATTGTCTCAATTAGTAGCGTTGGAATTCTACTTCTGTCAGGCTGCTGGTACTTCCTTATATTAATTGTATAATCATGAACTCATGGGTAAGAGTGAAAAATGCTAGAATTTTTCCTTTTTTTTTCTTTTTTTTTTTTTTTGCAGGGCATGGGGGGTAGTTATGATGCCCTGATATTTTACAAACTTTATTCTGTAAGGGCATGTACACCTAGAATAACTGGGGGCATGGTTAAGTAATTGTGTCTTTTCCCTCTGTTTTGTAGGATGAAGAGAATAATCCTCTGGAGACAGAGTATGGTCTTTCAGTGTATAAAGACCACCAGACCATCACTATCCAGGAAATGCCTGAGAAGGCCCCCGCTGGCCAGCTGCCCCGCTCTGTGGATGTTATCCTGGATGATGACCTAGTAGATAAAGTGAAGCCAGGTGACAGGATTCAGGTGGTAGGGACTTACCGTTGCCTCCCAGGAAAGAAAGGAGGATACACTTCAGGCACATTCAGGTAAAGCAACCTTGAAGACTCCCAAAGGGTTTGGGCATATTGGGGTTAGTGGCCTTCTGCTTTTTATCATCCTTCTCCCAAACCCAGTGATAATATCTCATAGGTAGAACACTGGGTAAATCTGATTGTCAGGAGACCTGGCTTTTTCTCAGCTCTTGGTTCCATTCTGACATGTAGGAAGGACCTCTTGAGCTTAAAGAACAGGTTCTCCCCACCAGTCAAAGACAAAACCAAGCCTCTAGCCATTGATGGGTGCACATTCATCCTAAGGGTGGACCAACTCAAGTCACTGAGCAAAGTCCTTCCAATCAATCAGCATGCAAATGATAGATATAAATATATACCGCATATATAGGAAGTAATTAATAGAGGAAGGCATTGCAGTTAAGAGGGTTGTAAAGTGGTTTACCCACTTCCAGGTGTTTCCTCCATCCAGACTAAAGCCTACTTTATCAAAGGAGATGATATATGTAAGGTGTTTTGTAAACCTTTAAAGCACTATATAAATTATTAATCATCAGCAAAAGGAAAGATGGATTCTGTGGCATGCGTGTAGGGGTAGTTGGCCTGTGGGAGGCAGAAATTGGTAGAGAATAATATCTGAATCCTGAAGTCAGAGGATCAGTGAGTTATAGTCAGAACGGACCTTAGAGGCCATTGAGTGCAGCCCCCCCCATTTTACAAGACTCAGAGGGGTTAAATAGTTTGCCAGAGCCACACAGCTCATGTCTGAGGCAGAATTTGAATTTAGGTCTCACCGGCTCCAAGTCCAGTGCAGAATCCAGAGCTTCATGCTACCTGAAGTCAGGATGATCCCAGACAGTTTGCTAGGTCAAGGCATAAAGATGCCGTCTTCTCCCAAGGAATATTGCTGATTGAACTGACTGGCTAGCAGATGTGAATGGAAGATGCTGCTGAATGCTCAGTATTGATAGTTACTGTCTTTCTTCCAATCCTCCTCCTAGGACTATTCTGATTGCCTGCCATGTGAAACTTATGAGCAAGGAGGTTCAGCCTATGTTTTCTGCCGAAGATGTAGCCAAGATTAAGAAGTTCAGCAAATCTCGCTCCAAGGTAGGAAAGAGCTTTGGGATAGACCCCCACCTTAAGTGTTTTTGGAGGGAAAGAGGTAGGAGAGGGTTTTGGGTAGGAAAAAAAGTCATAGCAAAGGCTTTTGGGGTGGGAGCTTTCCTTGGGAGTTGAGGAGGGGAAGCAGCTCCATTTATTTCTCTGGGTCCTTTGACTTGGTTGTGATATTTTCCACTGAGTAGATTTTCCACTACTTTTATGGAAATAGTTGCCATCTGTTGGATTTGGAGGAGGCCAGAAGAATGTAGGCTAGGTAGGTGATGGTTAAAGAAAGGCTGAGGAAGTCTGGAAAAGGCAGAAAAGAGTTTTCTTTGGGTATAAGTGTTTTTAAAATGGCAAGTGAAAAAAAGTTCTTACTCAGTTATAGCCTTACTATTTAAAAAAAAATTCTTAAAATTGTTAATCGTTTTTCATTAAATACAAATAAGCAAACACTATGGAATTGAGAATAGGAAATATTTACATTTTGATAAAAAATATTAACTTTTTAAAAAAAAAATTTTTTTTTGGACCAGACCAAAAGTTATTTCATTGGTGTGGGGAGTTCACGGTGAGGAACTTCCTCTACAGTATCTAAAACAGCTTGGTGTGGGGAGTTAGATTCCCCCCTCTCTATGTGGCTCTGGGCAAAGTCACTTAACCTGTATAACCTCAGTTTCTTCATTTGTCAAATGGGAATGATAAATAGCACCTTCCTCATTGGATTGTTTTGAGGATCAAATGAAATAACATTTACAGTTCTTGCATACTTAAAAGTGCTATGTAAGTGTTAGGTATTATGTTATTTACTAGATAGGTCTCCACCTTCTTTGCAATTGTCTTAGAGAGTTTTGGGACTCTGCGAAGGTATTTGACTTGCCCAGAGTCATACTGTCAATTTGTGTCAGTCAGGACTTGAATCCAGGACTTCTAGGCTCTTGAGGCCAGGTCTATTTAACTATGCCTATTGTGCCTTTCCCTACAAAATAACACTAACAATTTATTTGATCTTTGCCGTTTAGCAATTTCTTTTTTCCATCCATTTTGATGCCCTGTAATTACATTTCCTATGTGTACCTTATTTCATACTCCTTGCTTTATTTATATCACCTCCTATGAGTCTATCTATATTCCTTTGTATTTTACCATTTTTGTGATTCAGGAGCATTCAATTGCATCACTGATTAATTCAATTATTCTCCAGTCATTGGACTAATAGCTTGGCTTTTTTTTTGGCCATTACAAGTGAAGTGGGTTTGAATATTTTTGTACAAAATAAATCCTTTTTAAATTTGATTAAAATCCTTGGCATCTAGTTCTAGCAGTGTGGCATTCTGGGGTCTAAATGTATGGTCACTTTACTAATTCTCATTGCATGATGCTAGATTGCTTTCCAAAAAGCTTGTATCAATTTATAGTCCTAATGACAATGTGAAAGTGCTTGTTTCCCTGAAGGGCTGCCAATATTAACATTTTATAATTTTCAGCTGATTTTGCCAGATTTTGCTGGATATAATGTGTTATCCAAGTTATTTTAATTACATTTCTGATTCTTAGAGAATTTGAATAACTTTTTCCATGGTTATTAGCAATTTTGCTTTCCTCTTTGAGTTATTGAATTATTACATAATTATATTACATAATTGAATTAGTCATGCCTTTTGACCATTGCACTGGATCTTAGATTTAGATCTGGATGAGACCTTAAAAGTCATTGAGTCCAACCTTCTCATTTTACAAATGAGGAAACTGAGGCCTTACAGAGGTGAAGTCACATATCTAGTATTTGAGGCATTCTAATGGGGAATGGATATTATTCTCATAGATTAGATTTTGAATGTCAGATGTTTGTCATAATGTTCTTCCCCTTCCCCCATGTGTTTTTTCTTATTTTGGAAACATCATTTATTTATTGTACATAATTCTTTTATTTTGATGTACTCAACTCCATCAATTTTGTTTCAGTTAGCCAATCAACAAAAATTTATTAATCACCTAATATGTACCAGGCACCAACTATTCTGGGCACTAGGGATAAAAGTCCAAAGAATGAAACATTCCTTCCTAACTAGGAGATTGTCCATTAAAGAAAGTATTTTTCCCTCACCAAATTTGGGAGAGACATGCTATTCCTTTTTCTTCCAAATTTGTAGATCATGAATCAGATTGGTTTTATCATAACAGATGGTATGTTGTGTGTCTCTATTCTCTCTCTCTTTTTTTTTTGCAATTTTGCTTTCTAGTTTTATCAACAATTTTAATGGAATAATGATTCCTTTCCCTAATGTTTTTAGTCCTTAGGTTTATCAATCCCAAGTCCTTTATTTACACTAATTTCTATTTCCGGATACTCTGTTCTATTACAATGATCTGTTTGTTTGTTTTTTTTTTAATTTTGGTGTAGTAAGATGGTTTTTATAGTATATTTTGAACTCTGCTAAGATGAAGCCTTCTTCAATTAAAAAAAAATCCTGTTTAAAAATAATTTAAAGCTTAGGCATTTAATGAAATGGTACATTAAGAAAAGTAGCCATATAACATTTAGCCTATAAATCTGGCCATACTTTCACAAATGCACAAATCAAACATGGAACAGGTGTGGCCAGACCTCACAAAGTTGAAAGGCAGCTCATATGCTTCTGATGCTATAGGTCAGCTGCTTTTCTGATGTTACCTTTGTACTATTGTCACTAGTCTCTGCAGGATATGACATTTCTGTAGTCACTACCAGTTGTTGCTTCTTTCTCATAAGAAGAGTGGACACTGCCATGTTCCCTTAATTAAAAGAGAGACATTTTGATAGCAGCATTTTTTCCCTTGACCAACAAAAAGCCTTCGTTTCAGAATCTTTGTCTTTGTGTTAAGTTTCTCATATAGAAAAGAAATAAAAGTCTTAATTATCTGGGTTTTTTTTTTCACATTAATTTTATTATGGCCTTATTGAGTCTTACAAAGTAGCCCATTGATATTTTGATAAGAATTGGTTCATCAGTATTTCAAATCTCATGTTTAATAATTTAACTTTGTTTTTGGCCAACATTTTTGTTTGTCCTTTCATTTTAAGGCAGAAAGGATGAGTTTTCCCTTCTATATATGCTGCTTTCATCTCTAAAAGTCAATTTCAATGACTCTTAATGTCATTGTGTTGGAGAATGACATGATTTCTGTAGTGAGTCTTGTCATGACCTGGGATCAATAGCTAAAGGAAGTTATGGAAGATCTTTAGTGGGATTGGTTGGGATTTTGCCTGTGGTAGGGAAATAGATAAAATTAGTTAATCTCTCAAAGTCCTTGTAATTTCTAGACATCTTTTAAGACTATTAAAAGTTACTCTTGTAAATAGCATGTTTTCCTTGAATTTTATGTGAACTTTTTTGAGGTTAGAGCATGGAGAGAAATTAGTTGGTCTTTTGCCATATATTCTGGTCTGTGCACTTAATTTTAGAACAGAATACTGTGAGGTCAAGAACCATTTCTTAATCTCTATTTTTCTTTAAGCATATAACTCAATACCAAAGAACCAGAAGATATCCAATTTATTAAGTGTCTGCTTTGTGGTAGCTGCTGGTAATACAAAGATTAAAAATGACAAAGTCCCTGCCCTCAAGGAGTTTGCCAGATTCTATTGGTAATTATTCTTTTTTTTTTCCCCATTCCGTATGTCTCTCTCCTAGGATATCTTTGATCAGTTGTCTAGGTCATTGGCTCCCAGCATCCATGGACATGAATACATCAAGAAAGCAATCCTGTGCATGCTCCTTGGAGGAGTTGAGAAGGTCCTAGAGAATGGGAGTCGCATCCGTGGGGACATCAACGTTCTTCTGATAGGTAAGGAATCATCTTACAGTAGCAATTCTTCAAGCACAATGTGCTTGGTTCCCAGAAAAAGGGACCCTTGCAATTTGTAGATTCATGATGGATGGTGCTCTACACAAAGTTAAACTTGTTTTTCCCCACTCCAAGTGATTGGTGCTTTACTGCTATTCTCTTGTCAGTGGGCACTTTTGTTATTCTGAGGTTTAGTAAGAACATGGAATATAGCTCTGGAAGGGAACTTAGAGATCTTGTCCAACCCTGTCATTTTATAGGTGAGGAAACTGAGGCCCTAGGGGTGGAGTGTCAAGTTCAAAATCACATAAGTAGTAGTAGTAGTAGTAGTAGTAGTAGTAGTAAAATTAGCATTTATATAGTGCTTTAAGGTTTGCAGAGCTCTTTACAAATATTTTGTCATTTGATTCTCACATCAACCTTGGGAGTGAGTTGTTCTTATTATCCTCATTTTACAGATGGGGAAACCGAGGCAGAAAGAAGTGAAGTGACTTGGCCAGGGTTATGCAGCTAGTAAGTGTCTGAGGCCAGATTTCAACCAGTTTCAGTTCTTTATCCATTGTCCCATTTAGTTGCCTCTTACTTGGGTCGTAGCAGAGGTCAGATTCAAATCCAGAATCCCAGTCCACTGCTCCGTCAGGATGGCCATCATAGTCTTTTAGAACTGATGCATCCCCTTCATCCTGGCCCCTAAGAGATGGAGGAAAAATGTGAAGTCAAAAGGCAAAAACAGTTAAGTTTTGGCTATAGGTATAGTATAGTGTATGTGGACTTCCCTTTTGGTGGGGATCTGTTGACTGTATCATCTGAATGGTAAGGTTCTCAAGAGGCAGTATTGTATAAGGAATAGAGGGCTAGTTTAGGGAGTCAGAAAGACCCTGGTTCAAACCCCTCTTTTGATAATTAAGTTATTTAAGTTATGTAATAAATTAAATTATAAATTTAAAAATAATAAAATAAATATATAAATAGAAATAATATATATAAATATACAATATTTAAAATAAAAAGTAATTAAGTAAATAATTAAGTTATTTAACATCTCTTAGCTAGTTATTGCACAGAGTTGTTGTGAAGCACAAATAAGATCATACAAATAGCACTATACTTAATATATAATATAACATAACATATGTAATATGTAAATAAAGGGGGTGGGGGAGGGGGAAAGGGATGGTGATAGAGTTACCTCTGGGGCTACCCTGTTCTCTGTGGGTATGGTGGTCTTTGGGCATCTGTAGAGTTGGGGTAACAATTTGGACTGGCTGAGCTCAGACCTGGGCTTACTTAGCTCTCAACCTTTTCTTTGGGTTTCTCTACAGTTCCAAAAACTGGACTTTAATAAATAGACTCGTCCTGGCCTATGAGATTAGAAGGAACACTTGAAGCAATGAGGCTGCTACATGGTGATCTTTGCCAGTGTGGATCCTTTTCAGGGTCAAGATTTTGTGATTTAATGAATGTAACAACTGAGCAGTAAAATACAGCAGTAAAATGCAAGGGTGTGCAATGTTAGTGACAAGAGAGTCCACCCTATTCATTTTATAAGTGAGAAAACTGAAACAGAGAGGTCAATGATGACTTGCCCAAGGTCATACAGCTAGTAAGGTTCTGAGGTGGAATGTGAACCCAGGTCTTTATGGCTCCACATTCAGTGCCCTATCCATGCCGTGAAGATAGGCATTACAGTGATAAGGTTTATGGCAACCAACTCTGACTTCTACATACTTACAGGACTGTAATGAAATCAGTGAAATTAGGTCTGCTTGGCCCTGAGAGAGGTCCTACCAGCATATAAAATGATGACATGCTGATGACTATTGGAGGGTCGTTGGTATTTAGGGGGTTCTGACAATCCTAGGGCAACAAGGACAGAGGGAAGAAAAGGGAAATTGTTGAGATGTAGGGTTACATTTTTTAAAAAATAGGTTTTTATTGATATCTTTTATTTTTATATTACCTGTATTTACTCCTCCCCCTAGAGCTATCCTTTATAACAAAGATTTTCTTAAAGAGGAAAAGAAAGAAGTAAGGCAAAAACTAATGAACACATCCAAAAAAATCTTTCTTTATATGCAATGTTCAACAACGGTAGATCTCTACCTTTGCAAAAGAGCAAGGGGAGATGTCTTCTCATTTCTCTTCTTTGGGGTCTATCTTACTCTTTACAGTTTCATAACATTCAGTTTTGATTGTTTTATAGTTATTTCCATTTACATTGTTATAGTCATTGTGTATATGCTTTCCTCACTCTGCTTATACTTCGTATCAGATCACATGGGTCTCCTATGCTTCTCTCCATCCATCTATGAATGTTTGTCGTTTCTTACAGCATAGTAGCGTTCCATTCATGGATCATAATTAGTTTGGTCATTCCTGAATTCATGGGCATCTAGTTTGTTTCCTTTTCTTTGTTTTGTGGGATTATATTTTAACAGTTCCCTAGGATTCACCACTTTTCCCCATTTTTATTTCAGGAGACCCATCAGTCGCCAAATCTCAGCTTCTGCGTTATGTACTTTGCACAGCTCCCCGGGCAATCCCCACCACTGGCCGGGGTTCTTCTGGGGTTGGTCTGACAGCTGCTGTCACCACAGACCAAGAGACAGGTAAGGCCTGGACAGAGTGCTTAGAAGAGGTACAAAAAACAGAGGGCGGGGTAGGAACACGGGGGGAGAGTGTGGGTTGATCTTAAGCAGAAAGTTTATGTAGGAAGAGTACTGATAAAGAAGGTTGAACAGATAGGTAAGTTTGAACTGAATTATGATAGACCAAGTCTTGTGATTGATTAGTTGCAATAAATGAATTAGTGTTACCTTTAGAATGGAATATTTGCTGGCCCAGGACTGCTCTTGGAAAAATATTTTTGAGTAGTGTTTGGAAGAAGCTTGTCAGACAAAGGATACGCTAAGCAAATCGCAGAAGACTTTTGGAGGAACAGATTTAAAGACTAGCAAAGCCAGAGGAGTGAGAGAGAAGAGGGCAGATTTGGGATTTGGACAAGACCTGTGATTTCATTAATATACTCTACCAATGCAGGTTGTCATTTGCTTTGCAACCTACTGTCTTAGAGAATTGCTCTGGGCAGTGAGAAGTTAAATGGGATATGAGACTTTTATTAGCTACATTTACTGGAGGAGTTTGCTCTCAAATGGTTTCTTCTTTTCAATTTTGAACATGTAACTTTTTTGTCTGGCGAAATCCTTTTATTTTTGTGTGATCAGATCTTATTAATTTTGTCCCAATAATTGGACAGTTTTCCTCTTCTATAATTAAGATACTTAACTGATAAGAAAAAGATAGTTTTTTTCCAATTCCTTCTCCCTCTGCTTCCCATTCCCCATTTTTTTCTGATTTAAAAAATACCTTTAGATCACTGGTGATGGTGGAGGAGTGAAAAATCTCAGGAAGTCAACAGTGTGGAATCAGAGACTTTTTTAAAAAAAAATTATCTGATATTTGATTTTTCCCCAGTTAAAACAGTTTTTAACATTCATTTTTAAAAATTTGACTTCCAAATTCACTCTCTCTCTCCCTCCCTCTCCACTCCTCATTGAGAAGGCAAGCAGCAATTTAATAGAGGTTATTCATGTATAGTCATGCAAAACATAACCGGAGTCTTTTCCAAGTAGGACAAGAAGAGTAGTGTTAAGATAGCATGGAAGGGTTAGACTTTCAGTGGGAAACTCTTAAATTATTGGAGAAGAATTCCCTGGACTTCACTCAGTTGTTTCCCAAACAGTTTGGTGTTAAGTGTCTAGTAAATTCTAAGGAAGGCCAGATTTTTTTCTTCCCTTGTTTCCTGGTTGTTACTTTCCCCCAGTCCTTAAAGCTTGGTGGATGCTTTTTTTCTCCCCCCTTTTCCCATTGTCTAGGGGAACGGCGCCTGGAAGCAGGGGCCATGGTGCTGGCTGACCGAGGGGTTGTCTGCATTGATGAATTTGACAAGATGTCTGACATTGACCGTACAGCCATCCATGAGGTGATGGAGCAGGGCAGGGTCACAATCTCCAAGGCTGGCATCCACGCTCGCCTGAATGCCCGCTGCAGTGTGCTGGCAGCTGCTAATCCCGTCTATGGCAGGGTGAGTAGGCCGGTCTTAGGGCATCTTAGGTTAGAAGGAAGGAAACAAACATTGATTAAGGGCCTACTATGTGCCAGGCACTGTGTTACTTGCTTTACAAATACCATCTCATTTGGTCCTCACAATTACTCTGGGAGGTAGGTGGTATTATACTCATTTTACAGTTGAGGATACTGAGGCAAATAAAGTTTAAGTGACTTGCCTCTGGATTACACAGCTAATACGTGCCTGAGGCTGGATTTGAATTGAGGCCTTCCTGATTCTAGGCCCACTGTGCCACCTCGTTACTTCAAAGTAGGGCAAAGAGTTTCTTAGTCATCAATCTAATAAGTATCTGTTAAGTGCCTAATATGTGCAGCTAGGCCATAGGGACATGAACAATAAATGAATAATCCCTTCTTTCAAAGAGCTTTTTAACTAGCTTTGGATAGCTATGTAGAGTAGCTCATTGCTGGGTGGGAAGGGGGGCCACTGGAGCAACATTTTGAGAAATGAGACCCATGTCAATAAGCTCTAGTAAGCTCTTTATCTCCTTTCTTTTATTTTTTGTTCACATCTTAAACAGGAATGTGTGTTTATTGGGAAAAGGGACAATGGCAAGTTTTATGTATAAGGATGAGAAGGTGGCAGGGATTGAGACTTTCTGTGATTCAATAATAATTCATTTTTTATCAGACTTGTGATTTTGTTGGTGTGGGGAACTTCAGGTATGGAACCTCTCTCCAAAAGTATAGATTAGCCACTGCTCTGTGTTAGAGCATTGCCTCAAGTACTGAGTGGTTAAGTGATTTGTCCAGAGTCACACAGCCAGTATGTGTTAGAGTCAGGACCAGTATCTAAGTCTTAGAGACTCCAAACCAAGCTCTATCTATCCACTGTGCCATACAGTCTCTCAGCTTATCACGTAGTAATTATAATTAGTAGTAATTATTTGCAAGACTGCCTTAACATAGTCTTCTTTCTGAAATCTGTAATAACCTGCCCATCAACTAAGCAGGGTAGTGAATAGAGCTCTGAGGGAAATCTAAATTTAAATCCTGCCTCGTTGACGTACTAGCTGTTTGATGGTGGGCAAGTCACTTAACCGCTGCCTGCTTCAGTTTCCTTATCTGTAAAATGGGGATGATAATAATAACACCTACCTCGCAAGAGTTGTTGTGGTGATCAAATGAGATATTTGTAAAATGCTTTTCAAACCTTAGAATGATATATAAATGTTAGCTATTTTTGTTATTGTTATTAACCAGACCAAAAATGTGGTAGGATGGGTTGGGACCCCTGAACCCAAGGAAATATTATCTGATTTCTAAGATCTCTCATTTTGATGCGTAACAATAAATAATAAGAGTTCACATTTGTAAAGCTTTGGAAGATTTACTACAATTCTTCACATTAACCCTATGACATAGGTAGTAGAAATATTTTGTGCAGAAGAAAACTGAGGCTTAGAAGTTAAGGGACTTACTCAAGCTCACATGGCTAGTATCAGAGTCAAGACTGGAATTCAGGTCTTCCTATCTGAGCACTAGTGTTATTTCCACTACTGATGGCTGCTGTTTTGGCAGGCCCTTCTTCAATCAATAAACATTTATTAAATGGCTGTTGTGTGTTTTTTCTAAGTGCTAAGGATACAGAAGGAAGCAAAAGACAGTTCCTGCCCTTAAGGAGCTTATAATATAATGGATTCTTGTTATCATTCATATTAGTGCCTATAATACCAGACTCACAGGGTTGTGACAATGATACAATGAGATCATGTCTGTAAAGTCCTTTGTAAACCTTAAATGGCTATTCATCGTCATCATCATCATCATCATCACCATCATTACCACTACCACCACCACTGCCACCTAGTAACATTAAATTTGACCATTTTAATAAGTTTAGTTGAGATTTTACTCATTGATTTGTTATCCTAGTATCATGAGGGACTCCAGAATTCCCAAGAGCTTCTGACTCCCAAGATGCATAATCTGGCTCAGCTCCCAACTTTCTCCTACATTGATGAAATGAATAGAAAGTGAGACACAGATTCATTTCTCAGAGTCAATTCTGCCTTGGCAAAAAAAGCAGATGAAAGTAAAGCTTGGGAAAAGAGCCAGCCTCCAGGCCCTGCTTGGTCTGGCTATGCCAGTGATTCAGCCATATTTAGTTGACAAGTTGGGGTGAACATTTCAGTGAGGTGACCATTGTTGTTTGTAGGTTATGTCTCCTGTTAGATGGTAAGCTTCTTGAAGGCAGGGGCTGTTTTTTTCTTTCTTTGTGCCAGAGCTTAGCACAGAGCCTAGCATGTTTTGTTCAGTCGCTCAGTCATGTCTGACTCTTCATGAGCCTGTGGACCATGGCATGCCAGTACTGTCCATGGGGTTTTCTTGGCAAAGATAATGGAATAGTTTGCCATTTCCTTCTCCAGTGGATTAAGGCAAATAGAGGTTAAGTGACTCAACCCAGGGTCACATAGCCAGTAAATGTCTGAGGCTGGTTTTGAACTTAGGTCTTCCTGACTCCAGGCCTACCACTCTATCTCACTGAACCACCTAGCTGCCTCCAGCCTAGCACATAGTAAGCACTTAATAAATGCTTGCAAAACTTCTGTCCCCTGTTTTTATCCTAAACCATCCACCCATCCCCATACCCCTCACATTCCCCTTATAAAGTGAGAATCACCAAGATAGCCCATTGTAGAACAAATGAATGGATGGATGAAAAAACAAATGAAAATCATTTAGTCAGCCCTTCTCATGTGCTGGATATAAATACAAATATAAATGTGGGATTAGAAATACAAAAAATAAGATAGTCCCTGCCCTTAGGAAGCTCATATATCATATCATATTATAACATATCCTACATCATATCATATATTTATATATCACATTGTATAATATTAGAGAAGTGGGAAAGATATCTGAACCTATTGCTCTGAGAGATGATATAATACAGTGGCGAATATGCTGAATTTGAAGTCAGAGAATCTGGGTTTGAAAGCTTCATCTGCCCATTAGCAGCTTTGTGAACTCGAACAAGTCTCTGAAATTCTGGGTTTCTGTCTCTCCATCTGTAAAACAGAGAACTGGTCTAGATGCAGTTCTCAGGTCCGTTGTAGTTCTTAAGTCTGATCCTGTGGTTCTCCCCGTGACGCATTCCTCTCCTGTTTTTTTTTTTCATTTTCCCAGTATGATCAGTACAAGACACCCATGGAGAATATCGGACTGCAGGATTCTTTACTGTCCCGATTTGACTTGCTTTTCATCATGCTGGATCAGATGGATCCTGAACAGGACCGGGAGATCTCAGACCACGTCCTCAGGATGCATCGATACCGGGCAGCTGGGGAGCAGGATGGTGATGGTGAGTGAGGCCCCCATCTTCTGTCTCCTTCTAAACATTAGGGAGTGAGGGAGATCAGGAACAGTTGGTGAGTGGCTTGGGGTTTGAATTGAAAGGGAAGATGGCCACCTTCCTACCCCAAAGCCACCTGAATGGTTCTTCCTGGCTAAGATGTTATGGATGCCTTGGGGTCTACCAATCACTTTACCCCTACTTACTGAAGCTGTAGGTTACTTTGTTGCTGCCTTTCTTCTTATCCATGGATCTAACATCTATCTGATGTGGTTACCTAGTGAGCATATCCCTCTCTGGCTAGGTCCTCTTTGTCCTTTCGTGGCACCAAAAGTATCGTTTCCATCCATATCTTCATGTTGTGTTGCTCGTGTCAATGTGATATATAATGAGAGTTCCTAAATCTTCCCAAGTTGTTTGTTTTTTCAATGCTGTTGTTACTGTATAAATTGTTCTGGTTCTGTTCACTTCATTGCATCAGTTTATACACATCTTCCATGGTTTCTCTGAAGATATCCTTTTCATCCTACCTTATGGCCCGGTAATATTCTATTACATTCAAATTCCATAATTTATTCAGCTATATCTCAATAGATGGGCATCTTCTTTGTTTTCAGTTCCTTGCTTTAGCAAAAAAAAAAAATGCTGCTGTAAATAATTTTGCACATAAAGGTCTTTTCCCTTTTTCATTGATTTTTTTTGACTTGGATTGGGATCACTGGGTCAAAGGGCGAGCACAGGTTAGTGACTTTATGGACATAGTTTCTTAACTGCTAAGCTCATTTTCTGGGTTTTCCAGCCATGCCCTTGGGAAGTGCTGTAGATATCCTTGCAACAGATGATCCCAACTTTGTCCTGGAGGACCAGCAGGAGACACCTATTTATGAGAAGCACGACAATCTGCTTCATGGAACCAAGAAGAAAAAGTGAGTGCTATTATTAATCTTTGCTCCCTGGATTAATAATAACAACAACAGCAATAACAATAATAGCTAGCACTTACATAGTGCCATCTATGTGCTGGGCACTGTGCTCAGCACTTTACAGATATCTCATTTGGTCCTCAAAACCCTGGTGTTTTTATCTCCATTTTACAGAGGAGGAAACTGAGGCAAACAGAGGTTAAGTGACTTGTCCACTGTCACACAGCTAGTAGGTGTCTGAGACTGGATTTACACTCATGTGTTCTTGCCTCTGGGCCCAGCTTTATTCACACTGTGCCACCTCACTGCCTCATCTTACTTATGTCGCCTGAGATAGAGATATTTGCAGTGTTATTAGGGTAGCAGCATGGTGCTGGTGACATCATTGGGTTAGGGCATCATTTTCATGAGGCTGCAATTGTAGGCCAATTTGATTTGCTTTTTTTTTTTTTTAAAGGCTACAGATATTATTCTTCCTCCTGGTCAACTTCTCAGAGATAATATGCCTTTGGTCAAAAAAGGAATTGGGAGAAAGTGTGGATGGCTCAAGATGAAACCATCCCTACTACTAAAAATATAACTAAGAGTATATGGCTTCTTGATGGTTTTCTCTCTGTGGAGGATAGAAAATCACAGAATCTTAGACCTGGAAGGGACTTCAAAAAATGAGTTGCTCATTTCATATCTGAACAAGAATTTCTGAGTTCAAATGTAGCCTCAGACACTTACCTAGCTGTGTGACCCTTTCTGTGTGCCTCAATTTCCTCATCTGTAAAATGGGAATAATAATAATAAAACCTACCTCCCAGAGTTGTTGTAAGGATCTAGTGAGATGTAGTTGTAAAGGACTTTGCTAATCCTAAAAGTGCTGTGTAAACTGTAGCTATCAGTATTGTTCTTATCATTAATCTGGGGTTCACGAACTTGTTTTTTAAAAATGGATAACTGTATTTCAGTATAATTGAATTCCTTTGTAATACTATATTTTTTAAAATACATTTAAAAATATGACCCCTGAGAAGGGGTCCATAGGTTTCACCTGTCTGTCAAAAGGGTCCATGACACGCACGAAAAGGGTTTAGAACCTCTGTTCTAGCCTTTGTTTGAAGATCACAAGGTAGGGAAAACTTCTCCCTAGTACAAGTGGTAGGCCAGTCTACTTTCTGATTGCTCTGGTCGTTAGTACACTATTATTTAAACTAACTGTAATTTTACTTTGTACCATGCACCCAGTGTTTCTAGTATTGCTCTCTGGGGCCAAGCTCTTCTTTCTACATGATAATTTATCAAATATTTAAAGATATTTAAATTATATGTAAACATATACAGCACATTGAAATATATAATACGATATAATAAATATGTAAGTAAATATATAAAAAATTTTATATTTAAATTCTTCAGGTTAACCAACTCCAGTTCTTTTAGTTGATCCTTATATAGCATCTCTAGTCCTTTCACCATCCTGGGCTTCCCCAAGTAGGACATGCTTCAGTTTGTCTACATCTTTTCTAAAATGTGGTGGTCAGAGCAAAAATACTCTTAAGATGGCTTGACCAGGGCAGAGTGTATCAGATCTTTTGTCTCCTTCATTCTAGATAACTATACTTCCCTTAATGAAGCTTAAGGTGGCATAAGTTTTTTGGGTTGTCAAAACCATTCATCTAATTATTTCTTCTTTTGGTCTCTAATATACCCCAACCACAGTGTTGTAACTGTTTGCATTCTACCCAAGTTAATCCTCATCCAAATACCTTCTTACTTTGTTTTTCCCTTAGGTTCCTGACCCAATACAAAAATGGTCACGAACTCCTGTTCTGCAGGAAGAGCCTCATAATTTGTATTGGTCTATATCAGTGATCTTTCTTCTTTCCATTCTCTTCTGTGCCCTTCCACCTTCCCCCTTCTTGCCACAGATATCTTTCCTCCTTCTCTTTGCTTCCTTTTTCTGATTTGTTCCTCGAAGCCAAGCTTCTCTTCTTTCAGGGAACACATGCTCTCTCATAACCTGGAAAATAAATAAGTATTCCTCTAGCCCTCTGACTTTATCACCTGGAGCAAAGATCAGTTTGGATTATGTCTTTACATGGATACTATGTGGTACTGGCAGGAACACAAACATGGCATGTTCTCTTGGGGGTCACATTAAAATTCTTATCCGCCATACTTATTTGAAACAAATTTTAGAGTCTTTTGCCTTGCCCAACTCTTGTGGCTGCTATCTAATGTGGCCAAGCAGCTTTTTGTGGGGTGTGAGACTTGAAACTCAAATATGACTGTACGGGGCATGTTCTTCCATGTGCTGTATTTGCTCTGAATGGCCTATGGAAAACAAGCAGTAGATATTTGAGGTTCATTGAGCGTATGGACCAGGAAGCATCCGCTGTTCTAGGGTTACCTACCCTGAAGAACACAACTGGTGACTTCTTTTCAAATGGAAATTGAATCTTTGAATTCTGGTTTATCTGAACTTTCAAACTGATCTCAGGTCATTTGAAGGCTAAAGTGGACACCTAGAGGTTTGTAAATCAGAGACTTATAAATCAAATCCTGGCTCAAAGGTGAAGTGTAGGACCCTTTGCCTATCTAGTTCATACAAATCCATTTGAGGTAGTGGAGGGTACACAGTGCTTTCCAAACCTAGAGATCTGTCCTCTTGAATCTTGACTGTGCTGTGATCTATGGTCAAATCTGGTCAAATCCTTTTTTTCTATAAGGATGGTGAGCCTGCCACCAAGGCACTTTTTTAAGGCAGTTGCAAGTAATAATAGGCGTGGGGTTGAGGGGCAGCTAGGTGGATAGAGCACTGGCCCTGGAATCAGGAGGACCTGAGTTCAAATCCGGCCTCAGACACTTGACACTTACTAGCTGTGTGACCCTGGGCAAATCACTTAATACCATTGCCTAGCAAAAAACCAAACATAAACAAAAAAACCCAAAAAAAACAAAAAAAAGGCATGGGGTTGAGGAGTGCATTTGCAGGCATATCTTCTCTTGATCTTTTTTTTTTTTTGGTCTCATGGATGCCCTTGGCAGTCTGGTGAAGCCTATGGGCCTTTTCCCCAAATAATGTCTTTAAATGCATAAAATAAGGTATATAGAATGGCAAAAGAAACCATAGGCTAATAAAAAATAAAGGTGTAAGTATTTTTCCCCATCCAAGTTCATCACTATTCATGGACATCCCTTAAAGGTCCTTGGACCCCGGGTTAAGATTCTTTGGCCTCCATGAATAATGGTGAGGATTGTCTCACTGGTGTTTTTGTGGGGGCCCAGGGAGAAGACAGTGAGTGCAGCATTCATGAAGAAGTACATTCATGTGGCCAAAATCATCAAACCTGTCCTGACACAGGAGGCAGCCAGCCACATTGCTGATGAGTATTCACGCCTACGAAGCCAAGACAGCATGAGCTCTGATGTTGCTAGGGTGAGTGAGCCCACTTGGAGGGGTGTGTGAGTAGTGGGTAGGACTGTGCTTTGGAGGGCTTTGAGAGGATATGAGTGGGTTAGGGATGGTACCCATAACTGAACTATTTTTATTCCCCTGGCCATTTCTTTCTGAAGGTATGAAGGGCTTTGTGTTATAGTATGTAGTCTCTATTTCTCTTTTTTTAAGGTAAAGGCATCCTGAGTCACGTTTAGCCTAGTTTTTCATATCTAATTGGTACCAAGGGACATATTGTGGTAGGCTAAGGGTAATCCCTAAATATGCTTTGTTTCTTTTAGGAACCTTTCACATTCTAGCCAAGGCTTTTTGATCTCCAAAAAAACTTAGGGTTAGCTAGCCCAACATTTTTTTTTTTGACATAAAATCATAAAATTGGGGAAATATTTCTAAAGTTTTATTATTTAACATTCAGTTAAAAAAAATTGAATTCCAAACTCTTCCTCCCTTCCATCTCTCCCCCACTTGAGAAGGCAAGCAATATGCTACCATTTATACATGTGAAATCATGCAAAACATTTTCATTTTAGCCATGTTGCAAAAGTGAAAAAATTATGCTTCAATTTGTACCATTCTCTGTCTTGTGGTGGATAGCATAAATCCTTTGGAATTGCTTTGGGTCATTGTCTTGATCAAAGTAGCTAAATCTCTCACAGTTGATCATTGTTACAGTATTGCTGTTACTGTGTACAATGTTCTGGTTCTGTTCACTTGAGCTTGTATCAAATCATAAAAATCTTCTTAGGTTTTTCTGAAACCTAAGCCCCTCATCATTTCTTACAGCACAATAGTATTCCATCACAGTCAGATGCCACAACTTATTCAGCCATTCCCCAGTTGATGGGAATCTCCTCAGTTTCCAATTCTTTGCCACCACAAAAAGAGCTGCTATAAATAGTTTTGTACAAAGAGGTCCTTTTCCTTTTTGGTTATTGTTTACCCTTCAGTTTTATGGACATCAATGGGGCTCTTCTAGGTTTTTAGTTAATTTTTTTTCTTAGATTCTCTTCCAAAAACCACTCTTGTTTCTAAGTGATCTTCCTTTTCCCGTGTTGGTGCCCTCTTTGAGGCATCCAGATTTTAGAATTCTCTACTGGAACCTGCTATTGGCTTTCCAAGAATTTCAAGCAAACCTTCATTAACTTACCTCAGTTCTTATATTTGTACACTGGGAATGATAACTGCCTGCCCAGAGCTCAGGAGCATAATGACCAAAACTGACTCCTTTTCCCTTTTTCTCCCAGACATCCCCAGTCACAGCCCGGACACTAGAGACTCTCATCCGATTGGCTACTGCCCATGCCAAGGCCCGGATGAGCAAGACTGTTGAGCTTCAGGATGCAGAAGATGCTGTGGAGCTGGTCCAGTATGCTTACTTTAAGAAGGTGAAAACCAGGGGTGGGATGGAGATAATTGGGACAAGGAACAAGAGTTATACAGTCTCCAGGGCTTAAATCTATACCTGAAAGTTGAATATGGAGTTATAGAAACTCGTTAACTTTTATTTTTGTTTTCAATGTGTGCTTCCTATCATACACATCAGTCTTATAACCAGCATACTTTTAGGAGAGTTGCTTTCAGTGAATAGAGCACCAGGCCTTGAGTCAGGAGGACCTGAGTTCAAATCCAGTCTCAGACTAGACACTTGATACTAGCTGTGTGACCCTGGGCAAGTCATTTAACCCCGATAGCCTCACAAAAACAAAAAAGAAAGAGTTAAAAAAAAAGGAGTGTTGCTTTTGGAGGGTGTCCCTTGGCCTACACCCCATTTGGACATTTCCAAATTGATTCTGTTAACATACCCAGATCAGGTATTGGCTACATAGGAGATACGTAGGGCCACCCATATTTGGTTGATTATGTCCACCATTCCCAAAATACCTCCCTTTGTGAGTTGAAAGGCAAGTTTAACAGTAGTCTCTTAGTGGCTTACGATTTTCAGCGAACATACCAGTTCCATCAGTACCCCAGATACCTGTTTCTCATTGCACTTCTTCTCAGGGGACTTAAGTTTCTTTCTCTTAGTTGTCTTTGTTTCTTGATGGCAACATTTTCTTTTCTTTTTTTTTTTTCAGCCAAAGATAAGGTTTATTAGAACATCCATCATATTGGGCAGACTTTTAAGGAGTACGAATATTAGTAACCTATTAGCTTAGATTTTAAGAATCCGAGCAGTGGCCAGATTTTAAGAATCTAAGCATCTTAATGGAGACAAGATGGACCTTATATACAGAAAGCCTGTGGAAGGGATCTAGGAGTGGCCAAGTACTTTGGGGTAACTCCTGGGACCTGGCCTAGCTAGGATTAAGTGTGGGAAATGGCCAGGGGCCATAGGGAGGTAAGACCATGGAAGGGAGATTGGGTGTAACCACAATGAAAGACCTTGATGGGATTACAGCCTTAGGTGAATGCCAGAGACTTGGTCATGTGGGAAAGTCCAGGGTTTTTCCTTTCTGGGACCCAGATCCCAACCCCATCATTTGCTTCTCAAACAAATGGGACCCAAATTCTTTTGGAATAAGGGGCAAAGGTCTCAACTTCTGAAACTGCTTCCTGCTGGCAAGGGGCGTACAGCTGTCCCTGCCTTGAGGGACAAAAAGGAGGTTGACTGGAACCGAGCACAGGCTGCATCCAGGGAACGATGTGGGGACATTGGCTAGTACTCGCTGTTTGCTTCCAGCTGTAGGTGAATGGCCTGTAGTCTGGAAGACACAAATCTGACAGAAAAAACTGCAGGGCCTAGATATAAAGCAGGGACTAGATTTAGGGCCCAACTTTGAGAGGATAAAATATCTTTAGCTCTGTTTGGATTCAAATAATTCAATTTTCCAACCGTGCAGTATCAAAGCCACCTCATAGCCAGACTCAGGAATAGCCAGGTGGGTAACATTCCCTTTTGAAGGAATATAATGGGAAACTGAGCCAGGAGGATCCCATCTTAGACTGAGGCTAAAATTGTCCTCTCAGCTTTTCCCAGTGCTGACTTCCCACCAGTATCACCTTCTCTGAGTAGCTTGTGGCATTTCTCTCAGATGGTGGATTATTGATTATCGATGGATTATGACCCATCAGACAACTCAAAATAAAATCCTATGAGCTTTTATCTCAAACAGCAAGTTTTACTAATCACAGCTTAGGAAAAACTTCCAGGATTTACATCTCAGACTTAAATTTGTCCTGGTGTAAAAAGCCAATCATTAGAGATTTCTATACACTTGCAAATTCTCAGCAAGCCATACATAAACCTAAACAAGCTTTTTGGCTAAATTATTTTAGCGGTAACCAAATTATGAAAAGTTGCTTGACATAACTGATACAGAAAGTTCACCAATTTGAAACTTGAAACAAACCCATTACCAATCAAGTGACTTCAGTTTTGTCAAATGGTTTCCAAGTTACTTTACACAGAGAATCGGCATCTCATCATTAACAGTTAAAACTAAAACTTTAAGAAGAGCGTGCTTACCCAAGTTTGGAGGCTAGCTTCTTTACCTTGAGCAAGATGTGCTGAACCTGGGTGATGCTTCCAGGCAAAGGTTGCCCTAGGGCCCAAGCCCATTGCCAGTGGGGCCCATGCTGTAGCTGCCTGTCCCTCCCCCTCCTTCCTTTCCCAGGTGGGGGAGGGCAAAATCAAAGGTGAGGGGTAAAGGGTGAAACTCTCTTCTCTTATGAGAGGGGTTAACAGACACCCTCTTGAGAAAATCTGCCAAGATATTTTTAGCTGTTCTACCTTTCTCTGTAACCTCCATGAAGGAGAATTCAGGGGTGCAGAGGGAAGGGAGTAAGTAAGCCTCAGGGAACCAAAAAGCAACTGTGGTTTTCCCCAATTCCCTAGCGTCGAGGGAATTAACAGATACACTTCCGGATAGGGCATCCGTCCTTGTCCTCTGTGTTGTGGAAGGTGTACCCAGGTCCATGGCCTTGAACTGACCCAGTGGACCAAGAGCCTGAGAGCGTCAGACCAAGTTAGAGACAGCCTCGTAACTGTCTGTTACCTCCAAGCCTTGGTGCTTGGAGAATGACCCTAACTGCAGAGCAGGAAAGGAGGGGGGGGGGGAGGCATACATACCTTCCAGTTTTGGCTGGAGAAGAACTTGGGGTTAGGCAGTTTCCCTGTACGGGTCACCAAAACGATGTGGTTTAGGGGTTCAGGGGTCCTGGGACCCCAAAATTACAAAAGAATTTGACCCAAGCCTTCTTTCAGCCAAAGACAAGGTTTATTAGAACATCCATCATATTGGGCAGACTCTTAAGGAGTCCAAACATTAGTAAGCTGTTGGCTAGATTTTAAGAATCCAAGCAGTGGCTAGATTTTAAGAATCTAAGCCAATGGCAACATTTTCTAATGTCTGACAAGGTAAAGTTTACCATCTCATGAGGGCACAGCATGTGTTGGTAGCCAGGAAGCAGATGACAAACCTCATCCTCTAAGGGAGCAGCAGCTGCTGTGATTTGAGGGCATGGAAGTGCTCTGAGGGACAGCAGCTAGTTGGCAGGCATCAGGTGTCATAGACAGTGGGCCAAGGGGCAGCTAGGTGGCACAGTGGATAGAGCTCTGGCCTTGGGAGTCAGGAGGACTTGAGTTCAAATCTAGCTTCAGACACTTGACACTTACTAGTTGTGTGACCCTGGGCAAGTCACTTAACCCTGATTGCCTAACTTAAAAAAAAAAAAAGGACAGTGGGCCAAAGGGATGGGCGGAGGTGCTGGCTGAACACCACTGATACCACACCCTTCTGCTCTTGGGCAAAGAGGAAAAAGGCTTACCATAATCTGGAAGGCTCAGAGCTGATGCTGAGAGGAGAGATCTTTTAAGTTGTTGCCAGATGTTCAGGAAGCAGAGGCAGAGGTTCTAGGACAGAGTCTTCAGTTAGAGCCGTTAATGGTTTAATAGTCTCACCAAAGGATGGAATATACTGTCCTCAGTGACTTGCGGCTCCTAATACAGTGTTTCTGTCTTCATTCACACAGTGTTGAGTTCCCTTCCAGATGACTAGACAGAGTCACTGATTGGAAAACTAAAGGCTGAGCATTGTTTAGTGAGAGTAAAGCAATAGCTGTATCGGGAATGGTAGAGACAATGGTATCTGGATTAGGTACCTAGGAATAGCATAGGAATTAATAGCACAGAGAACTTACCTAGAGAACAACAGAGAGGTTGTCATCAGAGGCTGACTTAGATGTTTTAGGGTACCCTCTATCAATCATAGATGGTCCAAACAAACAGTTCTTTATTTTACTAATTTAGCTTTGGGTAGATTTTATATGGAAAACAGTAATAACTAATGGTGATAATTTTATAAAAGGAACATTAAAAGAAAACAACAGGACTTTTGAGAATGTCCAGATTATAATTTCAGAAGTGGTAGATGGTAATAATTTTACACAAAGATCATTAATTCTGCCAATTGAGAAACAATGACTTTTAAAATGTCCAAATTGTAATTTTAGAGATACCATGGTTTAGTTGGAGGAGGGTCACCTTTTATCTCAAAGGAGCAGTATGGCTTGATCTTAAAACCTTCATATTATTAGAGAAATCAGCCCAAACTAATTCAGAGGTAGTAGATGGAATCTGCCTAGTGGTGGCATTGGTAATAGTGGTTATTACAAATACAGAGAGAGAATAAGGTGAACAATCAATAGTATCTCTAAGTATAAATTTCTCTTTTTTGGGGGGCGGGGGTGAGGCAATTGGGGTTAAGTGACTTGCCCAGGGTCACACAGCTATTAAGTGTCAAATGCTTGAGACTAGATTTGAACTCAGGTCCTCCTGACTCCAAGGCCGGAGCTTTATCCACTGCGCCACCTAGCTGCTCCTATAAATATCTTTCCATGATGTCAACTATTTGGCATGAACTGCAATGAGTGATGTTATTGTTAAATGGTCAGAAGTTAGAATCAGGAAGCTCAGATTTTTCAGTTTCATGTTGTAAACCATCTTTTCCCTCACCAATACCTACATCATTCTGAGGGGTACTAAAGTTTCTTCATGGCACAGGATTGGGTAAAGAAAACTCAACCTGTCTTGGGCTGGTCCTGAGGTTTCTCTTCTTCTGATCTACCTGTTTCTATAATTTCTAGCACAGTGATCCTTTTTCCCCACAGTAAAAAAGAATCTAAGGGTTTGCTTTTGTCTGCTTTGGACTCAAGTGCAGGTGCCATTGAAAGAGTCTTCAGGTCCCGGTTACTCAATTTCGCTTCTTTCTTGTTCTTAACCCTTTTCAAAAATGCTTTGAGCTTCTTTGGGCTCAGTAATATTCTTCTGATGCCACTCAGGGCAATTATTCATGGAAAACTCTGATTTCTGAGGATGTCCAATTTACAAAAGCTGTGTTAATGATTTTGGCGTCCTCAGGGTTAATAGGGTCAAGTCCTACATAATTTTTAGCTCCTTTGTGGACATGGTCATGGAACTGGTCTGGGGTCTCTTTCTTTTCTTGCCTAATTTCCTGAAACTTGCTAAAATTCTCTGTTAGCCTCTTTTGCTTGAACCAGTCTATCCTCATCTGTAGGAAGATTAGGGTTCAGATTTCAATCAAGTTTAGGGGTCTGGGTCAGATTATATTCAGGGAAAGGTGGCGGGCAATCCCCCCAGCTTGGCTGTTTCTCTTCATTCACCATTTCCTGTCTTACTTCTGTGGTTTAGGGGTGTGGAGGAAAGCTAAATATAGCTTCTTCATTTTCAATACCTTGAGAAGAAAGTTCACTCCCTCAGTACTTGAGAAGAAAAATTCCTAATTGATTCTAATAAATCTGTGGCTTGAGTAGCTAGTCCAAGAAGTTCTCTAACATGCAAACAAAAGAAAGGGATGATAAGTTCAGTTTCCTCGGACATCCTGTTAGCACAACAGAACGAAGAGTTGACTATTGTATTCAAAAAACACCAGAGGAGGTAAGAAAAGAATAAATTTAAGAATTGTTTTTAAAAGATTTATAGCTTTAGTTATTAACCTAAATGTTTCTAAATAGAAAAAAATAATTATTTCTAAAAAAATAATTATTTATGGCTTAAACAACTAATCTAAAAAGTTTCTTAATGTACAAAATGTAATCACAGAAAATTGAGAAGAGAAAGTAAGTTCACCAGCTACTCTCCCCCCCCCCCAAAATTATTTATTTATATATGCTAGCAATTCTTTTTAACAAATCTATGGTTTGCATAGCTGGTTAAAGAATAAGGCAGTGTAGAAACAAGAACTTTCATTAGAACAAAACACACAGACACGCGATAGACAGTAAGCAAGGACCCATGTCTTGTTAATTCCTTTTGTAAAATCTTCCTTGCCATTTACTGATTGCCGGCAGATAGCAAAACCGCTTTGAGTTTGTCACTGACTGAACTCGACACACAGAACAATTAGCAAGGGTAAATCCCAGTTTTAAAACCATATCTAAATAATACCCTGTCTAACGAAACTATTGTCTACCTATACTGAGTAAATGAGTCCCTTTCTACCACTAAGCAAATCTACATTGTCTCCTTTTCTACTTAGAATTGCAACTGCTTTTGGAGGGGTTTGGGAGAGAACTCAAGCAAGTCATTGCTTTTACTCAGCCGTCTTGGTTCTTCCCCTGCAACTGCTTTTGAAGCCATGACATAACCAGCTACTATTGTAGCTTAGTGTCAGGCTGCTAAACCCAATCTCCTTGCTACACCTCTCACCCGTAACAAAGAGAATCCTAACTAAATCCCTGCTCTGAGTTCTACTTTCTGCTATGACAAGATATTAACTGGCCTAACCAGAGGTATGACCAGGCAGCTTATAGTACCTTGTAAGTATGGGCTCTAGCGGCTTGTTTCTGGGGTTGTTTGGAGGCTTAACTTTCCCTCAACAGTCTGTGTGGTGTGCCCGCACAGACTCACGCTAACTTCCCTATGTTTGTCTCCGTACACAGAACAGTTAGATCTCCTTTTCAACAGGATTTACTCAGGAATCCTAATCTATATTCTCATCTAAAATCTAAAAATCTGAAAATCTGGTACCAGTCAAATAAAGCAGATAGACAAACACAGAACAATGAGTGAAACATGGATTTATTTTCCTTTTTTTTTTTTGCAAATTTAGTTTATAATTAATTTTGTATCTTAGGAAACTTTTTAAGATTTTCTTTTCCTTTTTGAAAGCCAGAAGGAAAGGCATAAGGACATTATAGACCAAAATACAGAATTTTAAAGTCACAGTTTTAGAATCTCCAATCACAGATTTTAGTCTCAAATTATTTATCTGTCTTTTATGTCTGCAACTTCTAGTGTGGCCAGCATTGGAAATAGAGAGAGAAAAGAGAGATTTGTCTTCCATGAATATTTTTTGAAAATTTATTTTTTACATCCTGTTTCTTTTTGGTTGCTCAAGCGAAAAGAAAGGGCGTAAGTGAAACATCTATTGGCTATGGTTAGCACAACATATGGAAAGCACAAGACAGACACTTACACAAATGGGCCTTTGAAGGACATGTCTTATTCTTAATTTCTGGAAAAAAAGTAACAGTTACCTGGTTTCTGGTGGTGTGAAATCTTTCTCCACACACTTTTAACTTTCTCTTTAAGTGAAAACCAATCTAAGATGAAAAATTTAGTAAGAGAAATGGAAAAGAAAAACAGGATCCTCTTAAAGTTGGAGGTTTACCTGAGCTTAGAAAGGGATCAGCAAGTGAAAGGAGTCCAGGTTCAGGATGCTCTGGAAAAGGAACCAGGTGTGTAGTTAGGTGCTGGAGTCTAAGCTGTGGTCCTTTTCTGTCCCGTATGAGATGCCACTGTAAAAAAGGAACTACGAAGCCTTTCTGGGCAAAGAAACCAACTTTTATTAAGAGAAACAAAGTGGAGTCTACAGTTAGCCCCTGACTGTATGGTCTGACACCCTGAGATACAAAATTCACAGTTATTTGTAGGTCTCTTGATTCACATATGGTGCAACAAAGTCCTCTAGAGGCTCATTCATGCAAGGTTGCATTTTGCGGGTCATTATTGCCCTAACTTTATGACATCCTAACTTTGTTCATTGCATAATGCCTCAGTTAGCCCTGTATGGGGTTTTCTTACTTTATAACTTTAATGTAAAGATTATATATAGGTATGATTATTATGGTCACATACTTAAGATACTTTGTAATGATTTAGTTATACTTCTAAGGTTAACTAACACAGAAATTTCCCAAGGACTGCATCATGGTTTGGTTACATACAGGTGTTTTTTTTTTTTTTTTTTTTTTCACCCAGGACTGTGTTCTTACTATAAATCATAGAGTTACTTCTCATCCTAATGATTATAGCTGATAAAAGATTAGCAGGCCAATACAGAGCAAAGCACTCAAGACATTGATTATTTATTATTGATCTTTTTCCTTTCATGACCCTGCTGGCCCTGACATTTTGTGATTCTGTGATCACCTGAGCCAACCTTCCGTCATTTTACAGCTAAGGAAGTGGGTCCAGAGAATGAAGTACTTTGCCCACGGTCAAACATCCAGTTTGTGAGGGAGAGCAGTGTCCTTCTCCAACATGGTTATACCTACTGATGGGAAGCCTGGGTTTGAATGTCAGCTCCAACGCTAGCAGTGTGACCATGGGCAAGTTACTTAATCTCTCTGAACATCTGGTTTCTCATTTGTAAGGTGGCGATCATCAGTAATGCTTGTACAGCTCACTCCACAGGGTTGTGGCAAAGAAAGTGCTTTGTAAACCTTAAAGAAATAAGTGTAGATAAGTGTGGTTGTTATTAATGGGGAGACTATCTTTTTCTCTTAGTCCTTGATCTCTGCCTTGAGCCAACTGTGAGTTTGGGCATAGATCTCATTTTCTTCTCTAGGGGGATTACATGTAGGATAGCAGTCTGTCTCTAACCATGGCATGAAGAGGCAGTGTGTGGGAGACCCTGGGTGCCTTCCATGACATTGGCCTCAAAAGGTCAGGGATTTGTGATCTTGAGAATGATTAATGTAGTAATTTACATGGAATTAATCCTTTGTAACCTCAAGGGAATTTGTGATTACATATGCACATACATAGAATAACAAAGACTCTATTCATGCACACACGTATAACACATATGTATGTAGGCATATATACATTCATATGCCTCTATATCTACAGGTGTATATATGTAAACATACATGTACAAACAAAAAAATTATACATTATGTTAAACATAATAGAAACACATGTTACATAGCATGTATAAACATGCATGCACGTATGTATGTACACACATTCATACATATATATGCATAGCTCATCAGTACACTAATTCACAGCCTCTGTGACCTCTTAGACTTAGAGTTAAGAAGATCTGAGTGTCCAATTCTACCTCAGGCATTTAAGAGCTGTGTGACCTGGGCAAGTCACTTAACCTCTCTGTACCTTGTACCTCAGTTTCCTTATCTGTAAAATG
Source organism: Vombatus ursinus (assembly GCF_900497805.2). Taxonomy (NCBI): domain Eukaryota; kingdom Metazoa; phylum Chordata; class Mammalia; order Diprotodontia; family Vombatidae; genus Vombatus; species Vombatus ursinus. The sequence continues at coordinate 722,241 of NW_020944476.1, read as the reverse complement.
GGGATAATAAATAGCACTTTCCACCTGGAATTGTGAGGATCAAATGAGATATTTGTAAAGTGCTTTGCAAACATTTAAAGGGATAGAAATACTATTATGTATACATGTATATATGTACATATACACATTCACATTTATATTACATGTATACACGTATTATAACAACAACAACCACAACAATAATAATAAACATTTATAGAGAGCTTACTATGTGCCAGGCACTGTGGTAAGTGCTTTACTGTTACCATCTCATTTGGTCCTCGCAGCAGCCTCCCCAGGAAGTAGGTGCTGTTATCATTCCAATTTTTTGGATGAGGAAACTGAGGCAGAAAGGTTAAGTGACTTGTCCAGGGTCATACAAGCTGTTGGAAATGACCACGGCCGGGTTTGAGCTCGGGTCTTCCAGACCCAAGGCTCAGTGTGCCACCTAGCTGTCCTGAAGTATTATTATGTATATATTATATATATTATGTCTGTATGTATATGTGTCTATATAACATTTTTTAGTGGAATATGACTTCATTAATGTGGGAAGTTCCTCATCACAGAGTCACTAAATGTCCGAGGTGAGCTTAGAGCTCAGGGCTTCTTCATGCTAAGGGTTTGATCTCTATCCACTGTGCCATGCTGACTCTCAGGGATTTTATATGCATTGTTTTATTTGTGTATAACAGTCCTGTGAGTTAGGTGTAGTGTAAGTATATTTTACCTTGTTATACATGGAGAAGGACTCTGAGACATGGAGAGGTTAAGTGACCAGCTATTTAAGGGTCAGAACAGCATAGGGTGTGGCTACTTTGTTATCCTTCTGGTAGGATCCATGCATCTAATCTGTCTTTTAATTTCTGGGTTTGGTTCTAGGTCCTAGAAAAAGAGAAGAAGAGAAAGAAACGAAATGAGGAGGAGTCCGAGACAGAGGATGGGGAGGACCAAATTCAGGATGGCCATGAGCAGAGGAAGAAGAAGAAGTCAGTGGAGCAGAGGAGATGGAAGGAGGAAAAGGCTTTTTTGGGGTGGCGGGGAGGTGGGGGTGTTCCCATGCCTGTTTGCTGAGGAATGCTTGGTTACTTCTCCTTCCTTGAAGAAAGCTGGTCTGGGCTGTTCACAGCAGCATCTCAGGCCAAGGTTGCCAGAAAAGGAGAATGTGCTTTCATGTGCTTTGCCCACAACTAGGATCTCTTGAGTGTCAAGGAGATGGATGGAGCAACAAGCCCAGGCCAGGTTGAGATCCTGTAGCCTGTGTTTCTGTACCTGTAGAGAGATGGCTTTTTGGAATCTCAGTTACTTTTTGAAAAAATGAAAGCTTCAAGGGCTATCTATATGATCAAAGACTATAAATTCCTAAGGGGATTTAGGGAGCTTTGGAAAGTGATGTTTGTTTGTTTTGTTTTTTTTTTTGGTGAGGCAGTTGGGGTTAAGTGACTTGCCCAAGGTCACACAGGTAGTACATGTCAAGTGTTTGATCTGAGGCCGGATTTGAACTCAGGTCTTCCTGACTTCAGGGCCGGTGCTCTATCCACTGTGCCACCTAGCTGCCCCGAAAGTGATGTTTTTAACCTGTGTCAATCAATTCTCTAGGAGGAAGGTCGATGCCTCAGAGGGGAAAGAAGGGGAATCTTATGACCCCTATGACTTCAGTGACACAGAAGAGGAGATGCCCCAGGGTGAGTGTCCTTCACCAGTTTGGAGGCCAGGTTGTCAGGGTTTGCATCTGGAGGGCAAACCTTTAGCTATCCATCACCCCAGGGCAGGCTCTTGTTTTCAGTATCCCCAGGTATTAGCTGGTTGTCTTCCTTGATTTCCTTTTGCAGAAATCTTTCCCTTTTCCCACCTTGGACATTGCTCCATCCTTTAAGCTGAATTTCCTTTGGTTCTTCTATTGTGCTGTGTATCATGGAAACACCTGATGCATTGGGGTTCACAGGACCTCTGTATGAGTTGGGGTTTGTAGAAAATAGAACAGGCAATTTTTTTTATTACTCATTATAAATTTGGCTTCAACTTGTTATTTTTTCTGTCCCTCCATTTACTCTTCTCCTGCAGTGCATACTCCAAAGATGCCTGAACCACAGGAAACCAAAGAGGGCCAGAAGACAGAGTTGGCAGAATCCAGGTGAGAAGTCGTAGGGAATCATTACATCTGTCTTTTCCTGAGTTGTCTGTGTCAGTCAGTGAATAAATCAGTAAGTATTTATTCACTTGTTATTTATATGACTGAGGTGATGATCCATTCCTGGAATTATTATCAGAAAGTCACACCTAGAAGGAAGGTGACAAATCCTATGGTCAGGATCATACACTTAGAATTGGAAAAGGGACCTTAGAGGCCATCTGATGCAACCCTTTCATTGTACAGGTAAGGACACTGAGGACTAGGAAGGTTAAGTTAGGGTAACATAGCTAGAAAGTATCGGGTGAGATTGGAACCCAGGTCTACCATTATGATGTTGTCACCTAAACTCTGTGAAAAAAAAAAAAGGGCTTAGTCCAGATGACCTCCCGTCCTTAAATCTGTGATCCTATGTCTCCCAAGTCCTGCATTCTTATCTTATTACACCATTCTTCCTGTCCTGACTCCCTCTTTTTGCAGTTAGAAAAATCAAGGGGAAGGCATTTGTTCAAGGTCACAGGGTAAGTGTTAGAAGTGCCTCTGACATTTACTGTAAGTATGACCTTGGACAAATCACTTAACCTGTGAGCCTCACTTTTCCTCATCTATAAAATGGAGTTGGATTAGATGGCCTCTTAACCTCTCTTGTCCTTAGTTTCCTCATCTGTAAAATGAGGAGATTGAATTAGAAGTTCCTAAGATCTCATGCAGCTTTGAATCCTCTGGTGCTTTGTTAGCTGTTAAAGGATTCTAACTTATCCTGAGAAGATCCTGAGATGGGGATATATAATCATTAAGAAGAACTCAAAGCAGGGGTCTCCCAACTTACTAGTTCATTCACCTTGGGAGGGATGAAGATGCTAGGAGCCATGAGATGATGGGACAACCTGTGGGGAGAAGAGCTTGCTTGGGCTCAGAACTCCCTCTCTGTTGGAAATAACCACTGATTCGCCGGGGCTTGCTCAGCTGGGTGACAAGGAACCTCATTGTAGAGCAAAATAGTCAAGTCTCCTAAAAAAGGAAGCTACTAGGGGCGGCCATGTATGATGAGTGGAGAGAGAAAGAAGGGGGGTGGGGGACCAGATTGGGGGTGGGGAGAGACAGACAAACAGACTTAGTGCTCTCAGATCTACATCTGGCTTTGATGACTTTGGAGTTGAAAGGTGCCCTAGAACATAGTGTTCCTTTTTTTTTTTTTTACATCATAATCAATTCTTTCCATCACAGCCATTTATAGATACGATGGGCCCCTCCTTATCTCCTAGTCCTTGATGAGCCCTGTCTTGGAAACAAAGAAAAACAATTAAGCAAAACCAGTCCATTGATGACTATCTAGCAGTGTGTGCAACACCAGCTCTACTGAAAGAAGGCTGTGCTGCGCACTTTTAAAAAACGTGTTATTGTTTTCTTTTGTCTTTATATTGCCTTAATGTCCAAATACATCCTTTCTCCCCTTCCTTGAGAGCTTGTAAGGATAGGGACTGGGCCTAAGATTTCTCTGATAGAGTGCAGGCCAGCGCTTTATCGCCAATTTACCATTTTAGAGTTGCCTAGAGAACCGAGAGAGTCTTCACCCAGCAGCTAGTATGTGTCAGAGAGGGGACCCAGGTCTTTTTGGCTCCAAATCCAGCTCTAATCACCAGGCCACTCTATCTCTCCCTTGTAACAGAGAATAAAAAAGAGGAGGAAAAAAAGGGAGTTCATCAGAAATAACCAACACATCCATGAAGATGTGATCTTCCACACTCGTCTCCCACTTCTGGAAAGAAGGGAGGGAGGTTTAGCTATCCACTTGAAACGTTCCTCCATGCCGCCCATCCATACCCATTCTGACTGTAATGGTTTCTTCTGTCTTGGGCAGGTTGAAGGAATTCAAGGTTGCCCTCTTGGAAGTGTTCCGGGCAGCCCACGCCCAGTCTGTGGGTATGAATCGTCTTATAGAATCCATTAACCAGGACAATGAATCGCCCTTTTCCCCAGCTGAGGTCCAGGCGGCATTGAGCAAGATGCAGGATGATAACCAGGTCATGGTCTCCGATGACATTGTATTCCTCATCTGATTCTGCTGTTTCCCTGACAAGGGAGCTTCTCTTTAAGACTGGTTTCGTTCAAGAAAAGTTTTCCCCATCCTTTCCCCACTCCCTCTTCTTGTGTTTATATCTCTTTCTGCATACATCCCTTTTTCCAGCCTTTCCCCGCTGACTCATTATACTGCCGAGACTGCCAAATGGAAGCTGAGAGCCTTGGTGGGTCCCATTGAAGTTGAAGCTGGACTTAAAGGGAAAGCTTTGAAGATGGAACTTCATGCTTCATGTGTGGTGACAGGGAAGAGGTGGAAGAGACACCTTGGGGCCCTGAGGCTCTTTGAACAAGCTACCCCCCTCATTGGGAAAGAAAAAAATCCTCAGTGGCCTTTTTTCTGTGCAAGTCAGCAATGACACTTGACTCTTTGATGAAGCTTCTGCTTTGGTTGTGATCCATTTCGACTGAGATCTGCTGGTTGGTTTTTCAGGCCTCATCTGAATTAAGTGCCCTGACTGCCCCTGCTCCGCACTTAGGCTGTCCCAGTTTTAAGACCCGGCTTTCACTTGTTTGAAATAGCACAGGAGGCAGTATCCTGGGTTAGTTGGCTCAAGTATGCTTTGAAAATAATCCAGTGGTTTGAGAACAATACACTTTTTTTTTCTTCTGTAATGATCTGGGTAATTGCATTAGTTCACCATTTTGATAATGTAGATTTGGCCTAAATTGCCTGTGCGCACTCCCTTCCCCCCCTTTTCACCTTAATGTGTGTGTTCCCATGCATGCACCGATTGTTTGGTTTTGCTTTTCAAAAAAAAATATCTTTGGCGATTCACTGCTGCAATTGCTGCTCAGGGGCACTGACACCGAGCCACCACAGGGTGGCGACAGGTAGCTGTACATAGGGCAGTCCCAGCTGGAGAGGGGCAGACAACTGGGTTCAGGCTAATCTCCTGGGATAGCTTTCCTCTGTCATCTATAAAAACATTTAATTAGCATGGATAACAAATCAAATCCAATAGTGGGGGATACCCTTTCCCTGGAGTCTAGAGATAGCCAACCAAGCTGGAGGAAGCCCAGTTGCCTAAGGAGTGAAACCTCCCAGAAGCCATTTCTGGAGAAGAATAATTGGCCAATTACTAGTCTTTGGCAGGACTGAGATGGCAGACCTTCTGATGATAGATGAGCTTTGGGGCAAAAGCTGACCTCTCATTTTTCAGGCCTCGGTGAAGCTATACTCATTGAGTATCCCAGAAATTTAAGGTCACTAGCCTTTTTAGGCTATGGATAGACACTGCCCAGCAGATTGCATGGGAAGTGACTGGTAGGACCTTCTGCTATAGTAAAATTTGAATGTGGTTGGTTTGCTAGCCTTTGAAGAATTTTTTTAAAAAACAGTAAAACAAACATTAAAGTTCTTTTGGGAATTGCTCTCTTGAATTGGAAACTGAGTTGGGCTGGCAGGCACGGCTGTATGGGAGGAGTCAGATCAGTTCTCAGTCAGTGTTTATTAAGCATCTACTATGTGCCAGGCTCTGCATTAAGTACTGGGGATACAAAAAGACAATTCCTCAAGGAGCTCACAATCTAATGGGGACAACAAATAAATACAAACAAACTATGTAGAAGATAACTAGAAAATAACAGAGAAGGACACTGGAATTAAGAGGGTTTGGGGAAGTGTTCCTTTAGAAGATCAGATCTCAGTTGAGCCTTGAAGCCAGGGAAGCCAGCAAACAGATGGAGAGGCAGAGCATTCCAGGCATGAGAGACAGAAAACTCCGGGAGTGGAGTGATGGAGTGTGTCTTATTCATGGTACAGCAAGGAGGCCCAGCATCACTGGATTGAAGAGTATTCTGAAGGGAGTAAAGTGTAGGCAAACTGGAGAAGTAGGAAGGGGCAGGTTATGAGGGGCTTTGAATGTCAAGAGAGTTTATATTTGATTCTGGAGGCAACAGGGAGCCACTGGCATCTATTGGGGTGGGGTGATATAAGTGACCTATGCTTTAGGGAAATCACTTTGGTGGCTAAATGGAGGATAGATTGGAGTGGGGAAAGACTTGATATGGGCAGTAGGCTATTGCAATAGTTTGGGTATGAAGTGATGATGGCTTGCACTGGAATGATGGTAGTGTCAGAGGAGAGAAGGGCATATTCAAGAGATGTGGCAAAGGTGAAATCATTAGGCCGTGGCAACACATGACTTGGGGGTGAGAGGAGTTGAGGATGGCTTCCAGATTGTGAGCCTGAGTGACTAGGAGGACGGTGTTGCCCTCTACAGTAAAAGGAACATAGAAGGTGGGGAGGGTTTAAGGAGAAAATGAATTCAGTTTTGGACCTGTTGAGATGTCTACAGGGCGTCTAGTTTGAGTTATCTGAAAGACGGTTGAAGATGGGAGATTGAGAGTCAGCAGAGAGTTTGGGGCATGAGAATCACCAGCATGGAGATGGTAATTAAATCCTTGGGAGCTGATGAGATCACTAAGTGAAGTAGTAAAGAGGGAAGGCCAGGACAGAACCCTGAAGGGACACCTAGGGTTAGAGGGGGTGATCTGGAGGAGGATCCAGTAAGGGAGACTGAGAAGGAGCCGTTAGATAGGTAGGAGGAAAGCAGGATAGAGTAGAAGACCTAGAGAAAAAAGTATCAAGGAGGAGAGAGTAATTGACAGTATCAGAGGCTACAGAGAGGCCAAGGAGAATGAGGACTGAGAAAAGGCCTGGATTTTGTAGATTTGGGAAAGTCACTGGAGAGTGGGATAGTGAGTTGATAAGGGAGGAATGGAAGGATTGCCAAGCAGCAGTGAGGGCCCACTTGAGGTTGTGTAACATACATTTGAAGTAGACCAAGTCAGAATGGTTGTATGATTTTCACCATCTTCTTTCAGCAGCACATGTGCAGGATAGAAGATGGGGAATGGTGGGAATGATTCAAAGCTGAGGTTTGCAAGGCAGGATGTAGTCCTGCAAAATAAGGGGGCTAGGTATTCAAAAGAGGAGGGCAGTGTAGGGTTTAATTGGTTCATCAAGGGGTCAAAATGAGGGAAAGAGGTGCTAGTGCAGGGAAGATGGCCTGGGAGAGAAATGAGGTGTCAGGGGATTGGAGGTTAAGGGGCAGATTAATAGTAGGGCTTTGTAAGGGGAGGAAAGGAGGGGAAGTGAAAAGCTAATAAATTATGATCAGATAAGGAGGTAACAGAATCCTTAAACGTGGTAGTGGTACATTTGTAGTTGATAAGATCAAAGGTATGTCCATCTTTCTATGTGGTTGAGATGGGATGATGAAAACGGTCAGTCATGGGAAGTGACTAGGTTGAGGAACTGAGTGGTTGGGGAGTTGAAGTCTCCTAGTACAAGGGCAAGAGTTTGGGAAGAGAGAAATTGTGAGCCGTGTAGTGAACTCACTGAAAAAGGAGAGTGACCTGGGGGTCTGTAGACAATAGCTATCAGAGTTTTGATGGAATGGTAGACATGAATATCATAGAGAGGTGATAGAGGTAGGGGGAGAACCTGGAGGTAGTACTGGCGAGCATGGAATATTCCAACTCCCCCAACTCAGCCAGTGAGCTTAGAAGAGAATGAACAAAGGTGCAATCAGTATGGAAAGGATGACCAAGGAGGCTTCATGGAGGGAACCAGATTTCTATAATAGTAGATAAAAGGTTATTTATCATCAGGAAGATGATGTCTTGACTTGCAAATGAGTTGGATTTAGGTGAGGCAGGTCTGTACAAAGTCACCAGCCTCAACCCTATGTGGAGAGAGGGGGAAGGGGAGGAAAGAGGGAGGAGAGGAGGGAAGGAAAAAGGGAGGGAAGGAAGAAAGGAAGGAAGGCAGGAGCATTGCCCAGCTGGAACTGACCACTTGAGTCCCCAGGGGGCAGCTACTTCTGCTCACAGATTGTTGTTTGTCCTACGTTCTTGAAGAGAACCAATGACATTAGGAAGGTGATGTCTTGACTTGCAAATGAGTTAGATTGAAGTGAGGCAGCTGTGCAAAGTCACCAGGCCTCACTTTCTCCTCTAGAACCATCTGGGTTTAGTGGCAAGACATAGATCAGGACCACTGGAGGTGGCCCTGGATGCAGTGGGAGACCTTGGCTTTTTTAAGCTAAGGTCTTTCCCAGGTCTTCAGTTTGTCCAAGTTGATACCCATTCAGTGATTAAGGCTAGGTAAGAAATGAGGCAAAAAATGGCCTCTTACTCAAAAAAAAAAAAAAGAGATCAATCTGGTAAGGGAAGACTCAGGTTTTCTGGCTAGAACCTAAACAATTGCTATTCATACTCACTCTGAGCAAACAAAACACAAATAATCAAAGGATGAACGGGGTGGGAGAGGAAAAGATTAAGGATGTAGGGAAATTTGTGGCCTAGGAACTGGCTTTCCTTAGGGCCTGGGGGAAAGGCTGGGTGATGTTTTTTGAAACTTTGGGATGGGAGGGTTAAGGGGGATGGAAATAAGGAATCAGGAAGCTGGGGTGGGGAATGGGGTTTGAATAATGACCTACAGGGGTTCAGAATTACTGGGCTGACCAGGTGTAAGAACATTCATTGAGTTGAGGGCACTGCTCTACTTACCCAAGGAGACTGGAGATCAAGCAGGAGGCACGTTTAGTGTGAGATAGAAGGCACACAGTTAGATGGGCAGATGGGAGGCCCTGTTTCACTACTCTGCTTCCTTCTGAAGGGGTGGAGATTAGGCAAGAAAGGGGGCAGCAAGAGATGAAAGTCGAACCTGCATGGCAGAAGAAAGAAGTTCCCACCAACTTTCCTCTTCCTGTCCCTCAGGGGACAGGTGGAGCAGGAGACAGAAGGCCTGAGATCAAAGGGAAGGTTCTCTGCATTTTTCTCTGGTATACTGGGAGGGAGATTGGGCTGGCTGTAGGAGGGGGAAGTTGCCTTGGGCTGGCACTGATGAAGATCATTGCTTTGGGGAAGAGGGAAGACAGGTGCTTGATTTCTTGCCATCTTCCTTTAAGGGATGCAGAGTGCCCAGCAGGCTTTGTTTTGAGGTAAGTTTTGCTCCTTTTCTCAACTTCAGCCTTTGTTGGTATTTACTTTCTAGTGGTGAGGTGGCTTTGTGGATAAATGACTGGGCCAGGAGTCAAGAAGTCCTGAAAGCAAGTCCAACTTATATAATTCACTAGCTGTGTGATCCTGGGCAAGTCACTTAACTTGTTTGCCTCAGTTTCCTTAACTGTCAAATGGGGATAAACAGCACTGACCTCTCAGGGTTGGTGTGAGGATCAAATGAGAGGTTATCCGTAAAGCACAGTACCTGGCACACAGTAGGTGCTTTAAAAATACCTATTCCCTCTATATATACCATGATCTTGAGTAGGAGATCAGTCACAGATGTTAGTCTGAGCTGAAGCTAACTAGAAATAACTTCTCCTGAAAAAAAGAATGATTCCAGAAAGGGAGTGGTTGAGGAATCTATCAAAACAGAAAGGCAGTGTAGTACAGAGGAAAGAACACTGGCTATAGCATAAAAAGGGCCTGGGTTCAAATCCCACCTATCATTTATTACCTGTGCATCATTGGATAAATCAATATGCCTCTCTGGGTTTGTTTCCTCATCTGTAAAATGAAACAATCATAGATTTTAGCTCAAAAGGACTTTAGAGGTCATCTAATCAAACTAATTTTACAATTGAGGAACTTGAAGCCTAAAGAAGTTTTTGTTCAGTTGTTTTTGACTCTTCTTGATACAGTTTGGGGTTTTCGTGGCAAAGGTACTGGAGTGGTTTTCTGCTTCCTTCTCCAGCTCATTTTACAGATGAGGAAACTGAGGCAAACAGGGATAAGTGACTTGCCCAGGGTCACACAGCTAGTAAGTGTCAGAGACCAGATTTAAACTCAGGAAGATGAGTCTTCCTGACTTCAAGTCTGGCACTGTGCCACTTAGTTGCCCAGGGAAGTTAGGCAGTTAGATAGTACAGTGTATCTATCTGTCATAAACCTGGGAAGTCAGGAAGATCTGAGTTGGAATCCTGCCTCAGACCCTTTCTAGCTGTGTGACTTTGGGCGTACATATCACTTAACTGCCATTTGCCTCAGTTTCCTCATCTATAAAATGAGGATAATAATATCCCATACCTTATGGTTGTGAGGATCAAATGAGTTGACATGAAAAGGGATTTGCAAATCTTATAGAACTATGTAAGTGCCAGCTATCATTATTGTTATTATTATTGTTATTATTATTATTATTATTATTATTATTATTATTATATGACTTGCTTGAGATCATACTCATAGTACGTGCAGAGCTAGGATTCATACCCAGGTCATCTGATTCCAAATCCAGCACTGTTTCCAATGCGCTGCTGCTGGTTCTTTTCAGTCTCTTGCCACAATGGACTGAGTGCCCAGCATCACTGGTAACCCTGCAGATTCCTTTAGCACAACTGGACACCCTCATTTTCCTCCTCCCCCTTTGCCAACTTTTGCCAAGGTTTTAAAGGCATTCTTTGTGAGTTCCTTCTGTCAGTCCCCTGCCAGGAGGGGATGGCTGTACCATGGCTGGTTTTTGGATCAGTATGTATTTTTGAGGTGACTGGCTGGGATTAGAAGGGCAGCCTGTGACCAGGGGAGTGAAGCAAACAGCTCTCTGAGCCACACACTCAAACAGCTGTTAATCTCCAAATTGAAATACTTTACAAATGCAATGGAAATTAGAGGGGATCATGGGCCCAAGGGAGAGAAACGATGAGTGGAGCCAATAAGAAATTAGGCAATGAACATTTTAATAGAAATCGAGTGTTTAATTCACTCTTGACTGCTTAACTCAGTCGTTCAGAGCACAGGGCTAATGAGACAGCAGACGTGCATCCCATCCCTTTGTGGGCCAGTTAGCTGCTTTAGGTTTCAGATCTATATACAGATTATACTCTTGCCAAATAGACCCAATTTGGCAAATGGCTATCATTAGTCTTCAGGGGGATGGGTAAGAGGTTATAGATGGATCAGTGCAAATGTACCTTCACTACGAGAAAAAACAACTCACAGACCTAATGTTGAAGGATTGATGGGACAGGAGCAATAATAATTTACATTCACATAAAGTTTTGCAAAATCTTTTATATTATCTTCTTGTTGACTAACTCAGGATAGTCCGCAGAGGTAAGTGCTATCATTATTTACCTTTTATTGATTTGCCTAGGACTACATATATATGTAAGACAAGCTAGGTGGTGCGGTAGATAGTGCCAGGCCTGTAAGTTAGGAAGACCTGAGTTGAAATCCAGTGTCAGACACTTCTTAGCTGTGTCACCTCAGGCAGATTATTTACCCCTGTTTGCCTCAGTTTAGTCTTCTGTAAAATGAACTGGAGAGGGAAATGGCAAACCACTCCAGTATCTTTGCCAAGAAAACTCCAAATGGGATCACAAAGAATTGGTCACAACCGAAACAACTGAACAACAATAACAACACATTTATGTCTAAGGCAATATTTGAACTGAGGTCTTCCGTACTACAAGGCCAGCGTGCTAGCCATTTCACCACACTGCCTCCAGTGACTTCAGATACAAACGACAGCACTTCTATCTGAATAGTTTGACCCAGAGCCAATTACTAGGTATGACTACTGACCTTCAAGCTATCAGTGCACATAACCAGATGTATTATTGTTAGAACCTGGCTCAATTGCCTAAGGTGGGCTTCTGCCTGGGGAAAATTATTCTCATTGATATTTGGAGTCTCTGCAAAATTTTCATCAGTTTGCCCTTAGTGAGACCTCTGGTTTCCTATTCCTCCCCCCTCTCACTTTTTTTTTTTTTTAAAGAAAAACTACAACCATCTTGTAGTTATTGGCACTACTTGGGGATAATAGAAGATGGGAATCCAAAAATAGTTTGGGTTTGTGAGAAAGGATAAGAAATGGAATACAGTGTTAGAGCGGGGGGGGGGACTTCAGAGTGATGGTGTAAAATTCAACTAAAAACAAGGGCCATTAAACCATATACTGGCTACATAATGACTTAGAAAATTATGTAATAACATTATGTACTATTGTATGTTTATTTTGTTAAATATTTCCCCATTACATTTTAATCTGATTGGGGCTACACTGGGGGAGGACCCACATAGGATATGTGTTTGAATCCTCTGACTTAGAGGATGTACAACACTTTCTTGTCACTAATGAGGAAACTACTGGCACACATTATTGTCGTTGTTGTTCAGGTGTTTCACTTGTGTCATGACCTTCCTTTGTGTTCTTAGGGTTTTCTTGGCAAAGATACTTGTCTGATTTGCCATTTCCTTCTCCAGCTCATTTTACAGAGAAAGAAACTGAGGCTATCAGGGCTAAATGACTTTCCCAGGGTCACACAGTAAGTGTCTGAGGCCAGATTTGAACTCAGGAAGATGAGTCTTTCTGACTTCAGGCCCGACATTCTATGTACTGTGCCACCTAGCTGCCCAACTGGCACATAGTAGATGCTTAATAAATGCTTTTTAACTGAGAAGTTTAATGATTTGTTCATGGTTGTAGCTAGTGGCAGAGATGGAATTTGAAACTGGGTCTTCCTGACTTGGAATCTAACTCTCTGGGTCTAGTCATGCTGCCTCATTGCTACACTATACTACTGCAGTGTGGTATGTCCATTCTTAAATCTTGAAAAAAATAACTTGGCCATTAAGTTAAATTAATTTAAATACACTAGCTTACTTTGTGCCTAGTCTCATTAGACTTTGGGCAGTTTGGGGTCCCACTGAAGTGGTGATTAAAAAGTGGCTATGGTTATTCCAGACAATTGAAATACTTACTATGTGCCGCTGTGCTAAGCACTGGGGATACAGAGAAAGGAAAAAAAAAGCAAAAACCTATCTTCCTGCCTTCAAGAAGCTTCCATTCTAACGTAACTAGATACATGGAAGATATAAACAGTAGATAGTAATCTGAAAGGTGGAGGCACTAGTAGGTGGGAGAACCCAAACTTCTAAGGTTCCTTCTGGCTCTAAATCTATGATCTTATGATGAATCACCAGCCTAGAAGTTATCTTAACCCTTAAGGAAATAAAAGATGAAGAGAAATAGATCCATCACTTTGTATATTTTAAAATAATTTCTTCCCTGTATTGCTTTGTGAGAGGCAGTGTGGTAGGTCCATTCTTGAATCTTGAAAAAAATGACGGCCATTAAATTTCATTAGAAGTATTCCTGGGCTGTTTAGAAAGTGATTTGCTTGGGATAAAAGCCACATTCTTTGGCTTTATTATTATGTGTTGAGATAAAGTGACAACTCAAGTTTTACAATCTATTTGAGACTTAGAGGGTTTTTTTTTTTAAAGAATTACATCGGTCATTCCATGCTAAAAGCAATTTCCCTTTATAGAAAAATTAGGTGATTTAATTAGATACTGAAGGCTAAGGGCAGGGAGAGGCAGGCGTGGGCACCTGTCCCTAAATGGAGTAGCAGCTGGCATGTCCAAAATAGAAAGGAGAAAGTCAGAGAAGGGTTATGACCATGGATGTTGCTAAATTTTCTGGTGTAAAGACTTCAGGTCAGGGCAGGATAATGGAGTCAACAATATGAGAGACGGCCTCCTGGACATAGGGATTGTTAGCATCTTGGATTTTTAACCTTGACCTTCCTTTGTGTTTTTGCATCTTGGCTTCTCACTTGGCTCCTCATCTCTTCCCACCTGGGACTCCCCACTTTTTTTCCCCTACTTTGACTTGTGGTTTCCATACAACTTCCTGCCCTCTGCATACCATGTCATCTTATGCCCAGCCCCTTCCTTTTCCCCAAGTTGTCTTTTCCCATGAGAATATAAACTCCCTGAAGGCAAGGACTTTGTTTCCTTGTATTTGTGTCCCTAGTACTTGCCTGGCACACAAAAAATGCTTACTAAATATTCATTTTCTCTCTCTCTCTCTCTCTCTCTCTCTCTCTCTCTCTCTTTCATTGCCTTGCTTGCTTATATTTATATCCTTAGTACTTAGCTTGGTGCCTGACACACAATAATTCTCTCTCTCTGTAGCTTTTTCTCTCTGTTGCTTTCTCTCTCTGCCTCTCTGTCTATCTGTCTCTTCTCTTGGACACAACCAGAAAATGGAGTTAGAAGTTCCCTTTGGAAAAAAAGGGAGAAAATGGAGTTTGTGTCCTAATGACCAATGTCATCCTAATGACCACAGTCACTTTTCTGAGGAGTTCTCAACTCAACCCTCCCATAGGTTCCAGCACACTTTGAAAGGGAGAGTACTGAGGGGATGGATATAGGCCAGTGAAGTCAGTAAGATATGAAATGGGATAAGGAGGCATCCAAGAGTTGACAACCTGCTAGATTTAATGGGTGCCAGGGCAATTGGAATAATCCCAATGAGTTTACTATGGCACAGTGGAAAGATCAATGGGTCTCCTACAAGGATCTGGAGTTACATCCTGTCTGTGCTATATGCTACCTGTATGACCTTGGTCAGGTTCCTCAACCTCTATGGTTCATGGTTTTCTCAACTCTAAAATGAGGGAGTTGCATGTGGTAGACGGCCAACCAAGATGACAGAGTAGAAGGAAGTAGTCCAGCTGAGCTATACCCCACAACAACTCCAGGAAAATCTATAAAACACACTAGACTGAATCCTGATCAGGAAATCCAAGGGGAAAAAAAAATCACAGTGAGCCTTTTTTTTTTTTAACCCTTGGTTAGCATAGGGAGACTGGTCTATGGACCCTGGGGATAGAGTCTAGTCAGGAGTACATTGTGTGGAACCTTTTAGTGGAGACTAAAGGAAGACCTGCCCTCCTCAAGAAAATAGGTGGCTGTAAATTCATTTGTCATTAGGAGACAAACTATTTTCCCTTTGTGCACCAGGACAAGAAGAGGTCCTATATCAGCACAGAGAGGGGCAGGAACAAACAAGATGAATTATTCACATTCCAATATGGAAAGATGATACATATATCCCTTCAAAACCTTGTTATCATGTGAGGTCACAGAAGGAGTCCAGCAAGACAGAGAGAATGGGTATAGGTTAAAAAAATGTTTTGGTGATCTTAAAAGAAGAAAAGAAAGAGAGAGGGAAGAGGAATTCATTGAAGGGAGAGAAGAGATAATAAGAGTTGGGGTTATACTTTGTGTGAAGGCCAAAGTCACCATCATGCAAAATTCAAAGTCCACATCTATAAAGGATCAGAGAGCTCGGAATAAAGGATTCCAGAAGGCAATAGGATACTGGTTTACATCCAAGAATAATTTAGCCAGAAAAAAACTATGTATAGTCATGCAGGGGGAAACAATGGCTCTTTAGCAAAATAGAAGGCTTCCCAAATATTCCTGATGAAAAGACCAGAGCTGTGTAGAAACTTAGAAATGCAAACATAGAAGTCAAGAGAAGCATAAAAAAGTAAACCAGAGTGAACAATTACAAGGGATTAGACAACTATTTACATTCTAATTTGGGGAGTTGATAAGGGGATATGTCCCTTTAGAACTCTTTAATCATTAGGGGTCATGGAGGGAATATAATAATAAGATAGAAGACCTGGGAGGGGTTTTGTTATGTTGTGATGATCTTAGGAGAAAAAGGATGGGGGAAGAATTACCTTACAAACTTTGGGTGTGCAAGTAGAAAACTATATAAATAAGGAGGAAGAGGTAGGGGGAGTAGGTGACACCTGATCATTACTTTCATCTAAACTGATCAAAGGAGTGAAGAATACACACATTCATAGTTGGATACAGAAATACATTTCACTCAACAGGGTAAAGGGGAAAGCAAAGAAGGGAAAGGGCAGCAGCAGAAGAATAGATTAATGGAGGAATTAATTCTAAACAAAATAGACTAACCATGCATGATGGATAGTGAAGATGTGTTTAAAAGGAAAGGGCATTATATGAGCCTACCATTGGGCCCTGGTTGAGGGAAAGAGAAGAGAGGCACAGGGGAGAAGAAGCACATTATGTTAAACTAGGACACTGGTTCTGAGTACATTTCTCTCTCACCACCTTCTTTATAAAGATGGGAGCAGGAAATTAACCATGATTCCAGAGTACCTATGATGAAACATACCCTCCACCTCTTGATTTAGAACTTCTGATAGACTCAGGGTGCAGATAAAACACTTTTTTTTTGGACGTGGCTAATGTGGGAATTTCTTTTGCTGAGCTATGTATATTTGCTATAAAAGGTCTTGTTTTTCTTTCTTTTTCAGTGGGAGTGGGGGTGGGACAGAGAGAGAAGGTAGATTTTCATTAAACTTTGTTTTAAGAAGGTTTAAGTTCAATGCAGACAAGATCAGAAGGGAAGCAGTTAAGGAACAAATCTTTGAAGCAAATTTCTCTGATAAATGTCTCATTTCTAAGGCATAAGGAACTGATTTAAATTTATAATAATAAAAGTCATTCTCCAATTGATAAATGGTCAAAAGATATGAACAGGCAACTTTTTTTTTCCCTTTCTGAGGTAATTGGGGTTAAGTGACTTGCCCAGGGTCACATAGCTAGTAAATGTCAAGTGTCTGAACTCAGGTCCTCCTGACTCCAAGGCCAGAGCTCTATCCACTGTACCACCTGGCTGCCCCAAACAGGCAATTTTTAAAGGAAGAAATCCAAGTTACCCATAGCTATATTGAAAAAAAAATGCTCCAAATTACTGATAGTTAGAGAAATACAAATTAAAGCAACTCTGAGGTTCAACCACACTTCCCTCAAATTGGGAAAGATGACAAGAAAGGAAAATGACAAATGTTGGAGGGACTGTGGGAAAATAGACATATTAAAGCACTTGTTGGAGTTGTGAACTGGTCCAGCTGTTCCGGAAAGCGTTGTGGAGCCATGCCCTCAAAGTTACAAAACCATATATACATATATATATATATATATATATATATATATATGTATGTATATCTATCTATCTATCTATCTATCTATCTATCTATCTATCTATCTATCTATCTATCTATCATCTATCTATATATATCCCTTGACACAGTGAAACCCAAAGAGATCAGAGAGGAAAAGGAACCCATATGTACACATATAGAAACTTTTTTTTTTGGTAAGGACAATGTACTAGAAACTTTTTTTCAAATAAGTTTTTATTAATTTTTTTTTCACCCACCACAGTTTCTCCAGTATTCCTCCCCTACTCTCTCCCAGAGAACATTCTATATAGCAAATAGTATTTTTTAAAGAGAAAAGAAAAGAAAAAGAGGAGGAAAAAAATCAGCATGACTGATCAATATATTGAAAAAGTCTGGGGGGCAGCTAGGTGGCCCAGTGGATAGAGAACCAGCCCTGGAGTCAGGAGGACCTGAGTTCAAATCTGGCTTCGGACACATAACACTTACTAGCTGTGTGACTCTGGGCAAGTCACTTAACCCCAATTGCCTCATCAAAAAAAAATAAAGTCTGAAAATATGTACGGTGTGCAATACTTGTGGATCTCTCACCTTCATAAAGGTATGGGTTGGTGGTGTCATCATCTTTTCATTTAAGTCATGCTTGCTCTTTTTCATTTTGCAACATTTTGTTTTGATTATGGTTGTTTCATTTGTATTGTATTTTGTTCATGTATTGTTTTCTTGGCTCTGTTTACTTCATTCTTCATCAGTTCAAGTAGATTTTGCCTTTCTTCTGTGTATTCATGTCATTCAGCACAATTTGTTTAACCATTCTCTGATCAATGCTAATCTACTTTGTTTCTAGTTCTTTGCTATCACAGAAAGTGCTATTATAAATATTTTGGTGTATATAAGAATTTTCTTTCTGCCAATGGCTTCCTTGGGGTATACACCTAGTAATAAAATCTTTGGGTCCAAGGGTATGGACATTTTAGTAACTTTACACAATTTCAAATTGTTTTCCAAAGTGGTTGTACTGATTCACAGCTTTACCAACAGTGTCCTAGGGAACATATCTTCCTACAACCCCTTCAACTATTCCTGTCTTTTGTCATCTTTGACAGGTTACAGCATGTAAAGTCAAATCTCAGGGATGTTTTTATTTCAATTTCTCTTATTATTAGTGATTTGAAGCATTCTTTCATATGTTTAAAATTTTCAATTCTTCTTTTGAGAAGTATTTTTTCATATCCTTTGCCCATTTATCTATTTTTATAGATGAGGAAACTGGAGGCAAGAAAGATTTAGAGACTTGCCCCAGGTGACACAGGTTGACAAATCTGGAATCCCAACCCAGGCAAGGCCTCTGACTTAAAAGCCTGTACAGTTTCTACTATGACACATTATCTCTCAAACTATCCCCCCAAATGCCCCAGAATACCTTTAATTATGTCAAGAGATTTTGTTCTAGAGACCATGCCTAGAAGTTACCCTGAAGCTGTGATGTTGTGATTGCTATGTTTTTGTCTAGCATAGGACCTGACCATGATTCATCCCAGCCATATTTCTGTCCACCATATTGCCTCCATGCATGACTCTGCTGTCTTCCTTCCCCTACTCCCTTCTTGTTCTGGAACTAAAATCAAGTCAATACTACCATTGCTCCTAGGGTCAGCTAGATGATGAATTAGATAGAATGTCATGTCTGAAGTCAGGAAGATTTATCTTCCTGAGTTCAAATCTGTCTCAGACACTTACTAGCTGTGTGATCTTAGGCAAGTCACTTAACCCTGCTTGCCTCAATTCCTCATCTGTAAAAAGAGTTGGAGAAGGAAATGGCAAGCCACTCTAGTATCTTTGCCAAGAAAACCCCAAATGGGGTTATAAAGAGTCAGACACAACTGAAAGGACTGAACAACAGCAACCACCATTGCTTCTGGAAAAGATATGTCAGTTTTGCCAATTAGTTTCCCCATAGCTCCAGTTGCCATCTCTGTGACTTCTCAGAACAGAATGCTCTTCCTTGTCCGCTATTCACCTATATATTTTCTCTTCTCCTATTAAAAAAAAAGCCTCCTATAGGCTTCTTGAGGGGCGGTCTCCCCAAGCACAATGCCTGACATATAATGAATGCTTAATAAATTTTCTTTACTTATTCATCATTCATTCAATTCTAATCTCCCGACATACTAACTCAATGGGCTTCTCTTAAACTGTATTTCATAGTCTAGACTAGATGTCCTGAAGGCATCTCAGATTCAGCCTGTCCAGAATGAAATCAACATTTAAACTTTCCCATTTCTATTGAGCATACCACCATAATCCATTTATTCAGCTTTGCAATCCTTTACTCTTTTCCCTCTCCCTTCACATCAAATAAGTTGCCAATGATGATCTAGTCTACCTCCACCCTATATTGCTCATCTAGTTCTTTCTCTCTACTTAGGCAGAGAGCTCCCTAATTCAGGATCTCATTACCTCTCACCTAGTCTACTACAATAACCTTTAATAACCTAATTGGTCTCTTTGCTGCTAGACTCTCCCCTCTCCAAAACGTCTTCCATAAGCTAGGTGGTGCAGTGGTCAGACTGTTGAACCTAGAGTCAGAAGAACCTGAAGTCAAAATAATTTCTGTGTGACCCTGGGCAAGTCACTCAACCTCCTGTTTGCCTCAGTTTCCCTATTGGCAAAATGGGGATAATAGCACCCACCTCCCAGAATTGTTGTGAGGATCGGTTGAGATAACATATGTAAAGTGCTTTGAAAATCTTAAAGTACTATATAAATGACTCTTAATAATAATATTAATAATTGATAACAGCTATTTATAATAATATTAATCAACTCTTAATATTCTCACTATTATTAACAGCTACCAAAATGATAAAGTAGAGACCTAACTAGGTCATTCCCCTGATCAAGCGGCTCCATGGCTCGCACCTACTTCATGCTCCCCTGTTTTGCTTTTAAAACCCTTTGCTGTTTGACTTCAGTCAACTCATCCAGGCTTCTTACATATTACTCTCCTTCATACTCCTCATTCTAGTCAATATGTCCAGTTTGCTGTTTCCCATAGGCAACTTTCTGCTTCCCATCTTGTTGCTTTTGTGCACGCTGCCCTTTTTGTGCAAGAAATGCACCTTTTTCTCATCTCCTCCTCTGACTACTGACCTCCTTGGCTTCCCTTAAGTCCTGATGAAAATCCCGTCTTCTACAGGAAGCCTTCTCCAACCCCTCTTAATTCCCTCTTTTAAGTATTTCCTATTTATCCTCTATAAAATTTGCTTTATATAAATTTGTTTGCACATTGTCTTCTCCATTAGATTGTAAGATCTTTGTGGGCAGACAGTCTTTTGCTTCTTTTTCTATCCCCACTGCTTAGCATAGCACCTGGCACATAGTAGGTGCTTATTGAATGTATGTTGATTGATGGACAATCTCTTGTTCTTTTCAAAATTCAGTTCAAGGGATACCTCCTAGAGGAACTCTATTTGAATCCTCTGCTGGTGGCCTTCCCCCAAAGGAGGTGAGGCTTTAAATATATTTTGTATTTAATTCTCTATGTACAATTGATGGTATGTGATCTGTTCAGATGGAGGGAATTCATGAATTGATGCGACCACAAATCCACTTGAGTTTGTATACATGTTGTTTCTCCCCAATAGAATGAAAGCTCTCTGGGGGGCAGGGATAGTTTCCTTTTTGTTTGTCTTATTATCCTCAGTGTTTAGCACAGTGTCTTGCACATAGTAGGTGCTTAATGAATTGAATTAGGTAGTAGACATTCTTTTTTCTCTATCTCTTTCTTTCCATCCTTCTTTCTCTTCCATCCTTCCTTCCTTCTTTCTTTCTTTCCTTCCTCCCTCCCTCCCTTCTTTCTTTTTCTCTTTCTTTCTTTCTCTTTCTTTCTTTCTTTCTCTCTCTCTTTCTTTCTTTCTTCTTTTAAAAACATAGACCTTCTTCATCTATTTAGGCAGCTAGGTGATATAGTAGTCTATACCTGGAATCAGGAAGACCTGGGTTCAAATCCTGACTCAGACATTTATTGTCTGGGAGACATGGGCAAGTCACTTAACCTTGCTTAGCCCCAGTTTCCTTATCTGTAAAATGGGGATAATAATACCACCTACCTCAGGGTTGTTGTGAGGATCAAATAACGTATGTAAAGCACATTGCAAGCTTTAAAACACTATATAAATGCTATCATCATCATCATCATCTGAATGGCTGTGGATTTTGTTTCTAGGGCTCTGTAGCATTCCAGATCTTGACGCAATCAACACCGTGCCATCCACAAACAGGAATATCACCATTCAAATTCACATCCAACATTTATTAAGTACATACTATGTACAAGATATTGAGCAACATATTAAAATATTAGTAACCTTGACCAAATTGGATTTGGATCAGGGATGGAGGGATGGTTCAGCATTAGGAAAACAAGATAATCATATTACATATATGATCAATAAAAACTACATGATTATATAATAGCTAAAGGAAAAAAGAACTTTGATGAAACAACATTCATCTGTGCCAAAACTCCTAAAAAGCATATGCATAGAAGGGTGGCTTTAAAATTTTATAAAAGTCTATCTCTAAAACCAAAGGCTTTAATTATTTGAATTATTGAAACACTAGAAAATTCCCAGTGAATGCAAGATGACAAAGAGAGCAGTATGAAAAGAGAAAGAAATTAATGTGTAAGGAAGGCCATGATTTTTCTGATGACATAATAGTTTGTTTAGAAAATGCCAGAGAATCAGCAAAGGAACTCAGATAATTATTTGCTTCAATATAGTACCAGGACACAAAATAAGTCTCCAATAATTATCAGTATTTCCATATAGCAAAAACAAAAATCAGGAGGAAATAATATAAAGAGAAATTCTATTCAAAATAGCTATAGAAAGTATATAGTATCTGGAAGTTAATCTAAGACAGATTCCACATATAAAAAATTACAAAACATTGTTTACAGAAAAATAATTGACAGAATAGTGATTGCTCATGGTTAGGCTATGATAAAAGTTGCAATGCTACCTAAATTAATGTATCGAATCAATGTTATATCAGTCAAACTACAAGAAAGGGTTTACTTTATAAAGCTAGATGGAATAATAAAATTCACCAAGAGGAACCAAAGATGCAGAAAATTAAGAGAAACAATGAAAAAAAAAGTAGGAATGAAAGGGAAATAGCATGTCCAGACCTCAAGATAAATTATAAAGTGTTTTCCAGTCTTCTTTCAGTCATATCTGACTCTCTGTGACCCCATTTGGGATTTTCTTGGCAAAGAAACTGGAGTGGTTTGTCATCTCCTTCTCCAGCTCATTTTACAGATGAAGAAACTGAGGCAACAGAATCACATAGCTGTAAATGTTTGAGACCAGATCAGAGGAGTCTTCCTGACTCCAGGCCTGGTGTTCTATCAACTGCTCCTGGAAAATAAGACAGGGTTTGGCAGAAGTGCATCAACTGAATAGTTAAACAAATTGTGGTAATGGTAATACATGTAATTAATGTAGGATAATTGTACTGTAAGAACCAATGAACGTGAAGGATTCAGAAAAACATGAGAAGACATATGAACTGATGCCAGGTGAAGTAAGTTGATTTTTGCCACTGACTGCCTTTTGCCATTATCTTTCTTTTCTGCCCCGTGTTCACTCCTCCGTGGTTGCTTGAATTCTCAGTAAGGCAAGTGAAGTTGACTTGCCTCTCCAATGCCAACTTTTTACTTATCATAAAAATCCAAGGGGCAGCTAGGTGGCGCAGTAGATAGAGCACTGGCACTGGAGTCAGGAGGATGTGAGTTCAAATCCGGCCTCAGACACTTGATTCCTTCTAGCTGTGTGACCTTGGGCAACTCACAACTCCAATTGCCTCATCAATAAGAATAAGAATAAGAGGGTTGGATTAAGCAGGTCATTCCTAAGGTCTTTCTAGGGCTAATCTGTGACTCGTGCACGTATTCCAATAAATTCTTGAAAAAAAATGAAGACCCTTCCTGCCCAGGAGTTCTGTGATTCTACTTCATTTAGTAAATGTTTAACTATTTCCTAATCAAGGGGCATCCACTTTATTTTCAGTTTTTTGCTAACACACACACACAAATGTTGCTATAAAATATTTGATATTTTATTTTTATGAAATGTTTCTTAATTTCTTGGAATCGGTACCAAATACTTTTAGTGATTATTACTTTATAATATGGGACAGCTAGATAGTACAGTTGATAGAATACCAGGGCTGGAGTCAGGAAGACTCCTCTGATCTGGTCTCTGACACTTACAGCTACGTGACTCTGTTGCCTCAGTTTCTTCATCTGTAAAATGAGCTAGAGAAGGAGATGACAAACCACTCCAGTTTCTTTGCCAAGAAAATCCCAAATGGGGTCACAGAGAGTCAGATATGACTGAAAGAAGACTGGACAACACTTTGTAGTTGATCTTGAGGTCTGCATTTCTGACACAGAATTCACTTGTACAAAGACACAGAGCTGAATATAGATTGTCATGGATAGGGAACAGCTTGCAGACAGGTTTGACTGGAATGTAGAGTCCTGAAAGAAAGAAATAAATATCAAGGCATTTATTAAGCACTTACAAGCCAGGCACTGTGCTAGGCACTAAGAATACAAATACAGGTGGAAAGAAAGATAGTCCTTGCTCTCAATCAGCTTATATTCTAATGGAGGAAGGTAAAAGGAAGCTCTGGATGGGAGTGAGGTGGGGTGGGGAGGAGGGGAGTTATTCACATGGAGGCATAGTAGAGAAAGTCCAAAGAATCAGGAATGCAGCATGGAGAGGAATAAAAGATGTGGATGACCTGGGTATCCTCCTGAAAATGGAGGTTCTGGAAGGAATCAGCCAAGTCAGGGGAGTCAGTCATAGAGGGAGAGTTCCAGAGTGAGAAGTC
This sequence comes from Vombatus ursinus, assembly GCF_900497805.2. Lineage (NCBI taxonomy): Eukaryota > Metazoa > Chordata > Mammalia > Diprotodontia > Vombatidae > Vombatus > Vombatus ursinus. Next base: position 698,394 of record NW_020944476.1, on the reverse strand, counting down.
TAGGGGTAAAGTGAACTTCCAGGTTGAAGAAGTTTCTGTGGCTTGGTAAAGAAAGTCCAGAGAGTCAAGAGTGCAGGCTAGATGGGGAATGAGCTTGAAGTAGGACTAGAAATGAAGCTGAGGCAGATTGTGGAGAGCCTTTAATGATGGGGAGAGGATTTTGTATTTTATCCCAAGTCAATAGGGAGGCATTGATGCTTTTTGATCAGGGAGTGACTCAGTTAAGCCTTGTTTTGGGAATATTAATTTGGCAGTAGTGTGAAAGATGGATTGGAGAGAAAAAAGACTCGAGTCGGATCAATTAGGAGGCTATTGTACTATTTCAGGTGGGAGGGAATGAGGGCGTGAAGTAAGGTAGAGGCTATTTGATGAAGAGAAAGGGAAGAATGTGGAATATACTGTGGAGGAAGAATCAGCAAGACTTAAGAACTGATTGGATATGAGTGATGTGGGAGAGGGAGGAGTCAAGGATGACCCCAATGTTGTAAACCTGGTCATTAAAAAGTGAATGGATGGTGTTACCATTCACAGAAATGGGGAAGTTTGGAGGAGGGATGGTTTTGAAGGGAAACATAATGAGGTCAGTTTTGGACATGCTGAGGTCAAGATGGAAACATGGGACTGGAGTGCAGAGGAACATGTAGAACACTTTCAAATGTCCAGGTGCCTTCTGAATGCCAGTGGCCTCAAGTGGGCATTCCTTCAAGGTTCTGTCCAGTTCTCTCTGCCCTATTTTCACTCTGCAGTCTCTCCCCTCTTCATTTTATCATTGGATCCATAGGAGTAAAAGAAGGGAGATGAGATAAAGAAAAAGAAACTGTGGAGTGAGATAGAGGGATACAGAGCACTGAACAGAGCCTGCCTACACTTAGTTGGAAGCCAGATTGTAAGGGACTGAGAAGTGAATGGGAGGTAAGGAAATGGAGGCATGAAGTGGTTGGAAATGTAGTTTGGGGTACAGATTGTAGAAGGCCCTGAATGCCAGGCTAAGGACTTGGTAGCAATGGATTGATGGTTCACTTGGGTCCAGTGTACTACCCAAAACAAAATAATCTTTGTAACTCACAAGGGGTGCCTACTTGGTCAGCGACTCCTGAGAAGCAACATAGCATGGTTGATATAGTGTGGAACTCTAGGATGGAGAAGTTCTGTAATCCTGATTATTATCATAACTCTGATAATTATCAAATGTCTGATAATTATAAGTTGTGTGGCCATGAATAAATTGGTTACTTTTTTTGTACCTATTTCCTCATCTATAAAATGGTGTTAATAATACCTTTTGCATGTGTCTCCTGATGCTCAGATGAGATAACCTATGTGATCTGTAACATAAGTGCACTGTACAGTTTAAAGTGTTTTATAAAGGTAATATAATATTGTTTTTATGTTTCTCCAAGTTAGTTTGGCTAGTTGTCAGTAATGGTCACAAGGAGGGAAAGTACAGGACTGAAAAATGCTGATCCTAAGTTCTGATATTACCTTGGTGGAAACAAGCTCAGAAAAAAAATGGCATCTTTTCTTTTTTGGAGGTGTAGAGCTCCTGGAAAATAAGACAGGGTTTGGCAGAAGTGCATCTGGGCTTTCCCCACGGCCATCGATTCAAAGAATCATTGACTTCACTTTGCCAGCAAACTGACTAATAGAATCCGCCCCAAGAAGGAGAAGTCAGTTCATGTTGCTGAGTCAGGGAGACATCGCGTGAAAGAGATATTGTGGTACAGTTTACCTCAGCTTGTGGTTATGTAGGTCAAACAGCACCTCCTTTGCATCTCCCAGATTTTATTATGTCCTAAAATTGGGGTTATGCTGACAGTGGACTCCATTCAAAATATAGTTCCCAATTCAATGCAATGCAATTCAATCTGATATAGTCCATATTAAGTCACTCACTCTATGAAAAGCACAGATTGGTATTTCAAAGGCAAAAGTGAAACAGTCCCCATTTTTAAGGAACTGACATTCTAACTTTTCATGCTTGCACATGCCAGAGACTAGCAGGTTTTGGGGTCAGAAATATTTGACTTTAGGTCTCCTGGATAGAGATCAGTGGTTCTGCGTAAGGATCTGGGGCTCTAGATCCCAGTTTCTTGCCCCTTCTTGATTTCAATGATCTTTGCTCCTCAATTACTTTGTTTCAGGTATAAATAAAAACAGATTGTATTTATGGAGCCTTATAGACTCTGGGGATCCTTGTCCCAACTCCTGTTCAGGCTGAGGAGTTGTTTCCCCTAGAGGAAGACTACCTACATTTCCCTTTCAGGGTTCTAGCTGTTGAGGACTGTGGTATGCCTTCTTCTAGTGTGGATGGCTCAATCTCCTCTTCTGGTGTGTTCTCAATCAGTTGCCAGGATCGAGGTCAAAAGAGAATAATGTAATTTGATCATGAGAGACAGTGTGGCTCAGGCTAGGTAGAAGTCAGATGACCTTGGTCCAATCTATTCTTTTCCACTTACTAGCTGTGTGACTTCAGACATGTTGTTTCACCTCTCTGGCCCTATTTCTTCATCTGTAAAATGAGGGGTGTTGAACTAGTTGGTCTCTGAGGTCCCTTCCACCTCTAAACCTATGATCCTGTGATTTAGAAGCAGGAATTAAGCTGGAATTCCTTAAGTAAGGACATCCGGCAGGAAACACAGCTCCAGTTATCCAACCAAGGTGCCTTCTGCTCTCCAGTCTTGACTCTATGCGCTTTATCTTTTAATGTACCCCAACCCCAGTCACTATCCAACCCCTTCAATATTACCATCTGGTTATCGCCATAATTATCAAGATGTCTCAAGGGACAATCATGAAGCAGGAGAAGATGGTTTTTGATGGGGCAGCTGGGTGTCACAGTGAATAGAGCACCAGCCCTGAAGTCAAGAGGAGTTGAGTTCAAATCCAGCCTCAGACCAAACACTTGACACTTACTAGCTGTGTGACTGGGCAAGTCACTTAACCTTAATTGCCTAAAAAAAAAAAAAAGATTGTCTTTGGCAAATGCCCATGCTTGCTCATTCATCTTCCTTCCTGCCCTCTCCTTTCGTGTGTCTGCCCAGATACCCAATCCCTAAGCTCTGCCCTCTTAGGCCTGGTGTTTTCCTGTTATCTCTAGTTGACCAGTGCTCTCTATTGTCACTAGACCTCCATCATCGTTCCTTACCCATTCTGTCGCTCATCGCCTACACATCAGGCTCATTGTGTCTTCCAAGGATGATTTGCATGAATGGGTAGAAGGTTATCAGAAGTCTCCTGTTCACAGCCCAAATCAGGGAATACCCTACCTCATTAGGTGACTTTTTTTTTTCCTTTGGGTTTGGATCTATGATTTCATTGAAGAAGGGAACTCCCAATTGAGGAAGACACCTCCCTATGAATTCATTTTTACAACTACTTTGTAACTTATAGTGTCATGGAGTTGTCTGGGGCACTGAGTGGTTAAGTGATTGATTAGGGTCCAACAATCAACATGTACTAGAAACAACTTGAAGCTGGGTCTTCTGTACTTTGAGGTTGGTGCTCTAGCCACTGTAGCAGGCTACTTATCCTACAGAGAAATTCTTTTACTAGTGGCCTTTTGGAAAGAATGCTTCCAACTTTTGTTGTCTCATCCGACAGACTGATGGCAATGATGGGAATTTCTGGTAGGCCAGTGGCAGTATGGCTCTTTACTGTGTCACTCAAACATATATGTGGAGCTACCAATAGTGTCTAGGGGTTGCACTGATTACCTTATCCCTTTATCACGCACTAGTGGGGTCTTGGAGAGGAGTCCTATTGACAGCACTGATCCATGGTCTGCCCACCAAGGGTCGCACTTGGTTTAGTCTTATTTGATGTAGGTCTTGCTTCTGATTCCATTAGTGTCCTGATCCAAGGCATGGATCCAATAGAATTGACCTAGCCTATTGCTAGAAAACTTCCTCTACACTTTTCCTGCTCTTTTCCATCAGAATCTTTGGTCTACCAGGTTAGTAAAGAGCCTTGAATTCATGCCATATCAGGATGGGGGTGTTTAGACTGGAGAGGGCTATGCTGTAGTCAGCTCAAACTGGTTAGAGAGAGCCAATTGCTAAATATTCAGTGTGAGCATTTACTTACACCTTGGAAATTGGCAAACACTTCAAATCCTGGCTTGATTTATTGTTTTGCTGATTTTCTAGATAAAGAAAGTGATGGAGAAAATGTTAATAATGAAGATTAAGCTTAAAAGTACATACTGAGTACTTTCTCCACTCCCCCCAAGGGTTGGTTGTCAAACATTTACCAGAGCACCCCTGACTTAGGGGAATAAATAGCTATCTTCTAGTATTTTGAAGATCTTCCAAGCTATTCAGCTTTGCCCCAGAAAACAGAGACAGGAGTAGTGGGTGCAAGAGAGGCAATTTAGGTTTGAAGCAAGGAAAAAAAAATTCAAAAAATGAGAGCTATCCAAAAATGGAACGGATTGCTGTATGAGGTAACATGTTTCCCTTTATTGAAGGTTTTTAAGCAAAGCTGGATAATCATTTAAGTATGTTAAAGTGGGGTTGTTTTTCTTTTCTTTTTAAAAAATTAATAATCATTTATTTTCTCTTCACCTTTTTATCCCTCTCTTCCCACTAAAAAAGAGAAAAAAAATGAAATTTTTATGACAAATATACATAATCAAGTAAAACAAATCTCCACAATGGCCATGTCCAAAAAATATGTCTCATTCTGCATATTTAGTCTACCTTTCTTTTAGGAGGTGGCATTTTTTTTGTTTGTTTGTCTGGTTTTATTTAACCTTTTTTTTCAATGAGCAAAACATATTTTCTTTTCCTCCTATCCATTTCCACCATTGGGGGAAAAAGAAAGAAAAACAAAATTTTGTAACAAATATGTGTAGTCAAGCAAAGCAAATTCTCATATTGATCACGTTAAAAAATGGGTGTCTGATTCTGTCTCTGAGACCCTCATGTCTCTGTCAGGAGGAGGATGGCCTACTTCATTATCAATCCTCTGGAATCAGGATTGTTCATTTTGTTAATCAGAGTTCTTATGGCTTTTTGAGTTGTTGTTGTATGGTGTTGCTACTGTATAAATAATTTTCCTTGTCCTGCTCACTTCACTCTCCATTAGTTCACTAGTCTTCCCAGGTTTCAGTGAAATTGTTCCTTTCATTATTTCTTATAGCATAATACGAAAGAGCACCTGCTTAGCTTGCAGTTCTTGTTTTCAGAATGTTCTAACCCCAACTTGGTCACCGTGCTCCCATCAACTCTGTTTTCACCAGTGACCTGACTTGGTACCTCCTTCTTCCCAGCTTTATATTTTTCAACTCTGTCCCACCCCCTTTTTGTTCTTTGTCTTCTCAATCCATTTGTAAAACTGCAAATTTTTCATCCTTACTCAGCTCACATGAAGACCATGGCCATGATAGTATTTGCATGTCTATGGTTCAATCAGTCCTTCCTTTGTGTAAATAATAAAAATGCCTTGGTCAAGCAAGAAAATGCAGAGTACTGGGTCAATACCTAATTTTAAAAAAGCAAGTTTTTAAAGAAAAGTCAAGGGTATAATTTATTTTTACCTTTGTCACTACTCTTTAACTGTTATAAATAGCCACTTAATCTAGCCTGGTATATCTCTAGACTTGATTGGAAAGCTGCTTCATAATTCTGTCTATAAAATATAATCACAAAAACTTCTTTATACGCCTAAATCCTTATGTTAGTGTTGGATCCCTCCCATGCCATGCCCCAACCAACTTGAACAGGCTCATGAGGGCTGATTGTTAAATTTTCAGTGTGAGCATTTACACTTTGGAAATCAGCCAATTCAGGGCTGAATTTAGTGTTGTGTTGATTTCTAAACTTATGAAAGTGAAGGAGAAAATGTTAATATTCAGATTAAACTTAGAAGTGTGTTGTCATGTATACATTTTCTTCTTTTCAGAAAGCTGGTTGTTAAACATGTACCAACACACCCTTGCATAGCTCCCAGGATGGTTCAGAAACAATAGACCAGCTTGGACCATCCCTTGAAAAGGATGATGATGTGGGATATGGGTCATGAGGAACCAGCTGCCATGATTTGGTCTGGGCACTTTAGCTCAATCAGTTATAATGTGGTGTTGATTACACCTTGAGTTCCATGATCATATAGGTCAGTTTATTTTGCACTGAGGAAAAACCATGTGCTATGGCCACAAACTGCTCACCGACCCCTAATAGATCATCCCACAAATACATATTTTGGTCGCAAGAAGCTAGTACTGCTGTTTTCACAAAGGGCAGTACATTTCTTTCCCCTACTATAAGGTTAGTAGGTCCTATTGTTGGGGAGTTGGTGTGAACCTGTCCCCCTTTTTTCAAAATAGCTTGTTCTGTTCAGCTTGTAGTATTTTCCACCTTAATCAGGCATAGTTCTTGTTACACAGGAGGAACATTGGGTGATGGATGATAGATGGTCCTGGGAGACTCAACTCAATTCAATGAGCATTATCATTGGCATGATGCAGTGGGGATAGGTGAGTGGGACTGTGAATACAAAACAAACTGGAAAACATTGTTCCTGACCCAATGAGTTAGTCATCCAGTTGTGAAGGGCATGGTATAGGGACAAGAGTTCCGTCACTGGAGTCAAAGGACCTGAGTTCAAATGCCTCATCTGATACTGTCTTAAAGGACTCACTTAACTGTCCCCCCCCCCGCCTTTTCTTGGTTTTAATTTTAATTTTTACTAGTATCTTTTGTTTTTGCATCACCTTCATTTCTAATATCCTTCTTTCCTTCCCTACCTACAGCCATCCCCTGTAAGATATAATAAAATAAGAGGAGAGGGAGAAAAAGTGATTCTGCAAAACTAACCAACATATTGACTTAGTCTCACAAATATTAAATGTCCTGTACCCACAGTCCTTCCTGTCTGTTGCAGGTGACTTGAATACATTATTACTTTGACAGACTTGGAAACCTTGAAGCATTATGTCATCTTAGAAAACATTTCATACCATAATAATAATTGACCTTTATTTAGTGCTTTAAAGTTTTCAAAGAACTCTATATTCATTATCCCACTTGAGTCTCATAACAGCCCTGTGATGGGGGTGCTATGAGTATTATTATTCCCATTTTAAAGGGGAGGAAATCGAAACTTATAAAAATTGAATGGTTTGCCCACAGTCACAGAGCCAGTTAAGTGTCATAGGTAGGATTTGAACACAGTTGTTGATACCAACCCCAAGGTACTCTCTACTATGCTACTCTACTTTTCAGGACCAGTTCCCTCACATAGCAGCAGTTAAGCTATTGATACAGTAACCCAATTTTATTGAGTACACCTGTATTTTGTCTGTTGAAGTAAAATCAGATTTATTGAGGTGGACCATGAAATAAACAAAGCTCAGAAAGGTCCAACTGAGTCCTGTTTCTGGTTTGGCCACTGACTTATTTTGCCTTTCTAGAAACTTAGCTTCCCTATCCTTAAAATGGGGCCAGTGATTTTTCTTTTCTAGCTTCATGCTAAGAATTCTCTGAAAAAGATAATGCAATTTAACATTTGCATAACTCCTGAAGATAAGAAAATAGAGCAGAGAGCACATGAAAGAGTCGATTTATGTAAATAAAGAAAAGAAAACAGCAATTTGGAACTTGGGTCATCTCTGGGGTTAATCAGACATTTCAGGATTCTGTTATAGCGTGAGATACTAAAGGTGGAAGTGGGGGTGGTGATTAAAGATTTGAGCGTTCTGCCGTCATCCTTTTCCTTTCAAGTCTTGCTTTTCCACCTCTCAGAAAGTAGAATTGAAAAAAATGTTAGTCATCAACTCCAAGTTAACCACAGCTCTAAGATGAAAATCAGGCTAGTGGGCTAGTGGAAATAGGGGCAGTGATTGCTTTAGAGCCGCTATAAAAGGAGTAGGTGCTATCAAGGATACAACACATACACACTCACACACACATACACATACATACACCACCTAGGTGCTTCAAACACTAGGTTGGCCATCAGAGAAGAGTCACTATGGCTTTCCAGAAGGGCACAAGGATGGTGAGTATTGTAATTTCCTCCTCATAGTCAGTAAAGCCAAGCTCTATGGGATGAAGTTTGATCAAGAGTTTTCTCTTCATTAGAAGATGTAACAGATTTTGCTTTGCCACTTGCTAGCTCATCTGCAAAATGGGCAGAATAATACCTGAACAACTCACCTCATGTGGCTGTTATGAGGAGGATGATTTAAAAATTTCACAGCATTGTTGAAAAATGAGTTATTTCTATATTGTTATGATTATTATGATTATTATTAGTATTTGATCAGGTTGTCGTTAGAGGAAGAATAGAAAAAAGGATAGCCATCAGGTGAGGTATTATGGGAAGAGCACTTCCTGGGAGTAAAAAAAAAAGCCTAGATTTGAATATAATTCCATCACTTTCAGCCATATGACATTGAATAATATACTTGACTTATCTGAGGCTGTTTCATTGTCTCTAAAAGAGAGAAATCAATATTTGTAATAGTTATCTTGGATATTGAGAGAATCACAGGAAATACTGTTAAATGAGAGGATTTTGTAAAATATACAGTGTGAAATATCATTAATTTTTATTACGCATAGGCAATTGTGCTGATTCAGTGCCAGGAGTGTAGGATACACAAGTCTGGGTGGCTCTGGGCTATGAAATAAGAAAAATAGCACATATACTTCTGTAGTATTTTAAAGCTAACAAAGTGCTTTTCTAAAAATGACTCTATGAGGAAAGTGGCATATTATTATGTCCATTTAACAAAGGTGAAAACAGACTGTTTTCTTGCTTATGATCATGCAACTAATAAGTAGTTATAAATCTAGTTGTCCTTACTCTAAATTCAGCTCTCAGAAAACCAGTTACACATGATTTCGCTTCACTTGTGCACCTAGTCACAATAATTTGGTCCTAAAATTCACATCTGATTGGATACATGCTTAGCATGAAACATCAGAGAAAAGGGGGAATAGCCATGGCCTGAAGACTTGGGACTCCTCGGTGTTGCACTTTGGACAGCTCCTTCAGGAGGAAGACCTTTGCTCTTTGTGATAGGTGGTAGGGATGCTTTAGAATTTTCCTGTTGCCCTTGGTGGGATAGGCTGCTAGTGTTACTGAAAGTGAAGTGGTCCTCAGTGATGGGAGGGCTCTGCCATTAGCTAGAATCTCCAGGAATTTCTGCACCTTATCTTCCTCCATAGCTTCAGTGTTGAGTTGGTGGCTCACATTGAACGTGTTGCATCAGGGAGAACACTTGACTCAGGTGACAGGAGATGGATTTGATCCCTAGCTTGGCACTGTCTCTGAGCTTCAGTTTCCTCATTTGTAAGACGGGCATAATTTGTGTACCACTTTCTTTACACAATGGTTGTGAGGAAGAAGGCGCTTTGTAAAACTTAAGGCGCTGTAGGAGATGTGAGTTATTACTACAATGTGCTTTCCATACATTATCTGATCGGATTGTTAGACCTGGGAGGTAGGCAGTTCACGTATAATTCTCCCCTCCCCCATTTTATAGCTGAGGAAATTGAGTCTCAGAGACACAAGAGACTTGCATAAAGTCTCTTTGATTTGGGACTTGAACCAAACTCCAAATTGAAAGCTGTACACAACCCAACACCTTGTCTTTTGGAGTGGGTTGCTGCACTGAGAAGGAGAATATACTTACTAGAATAGCATGACATCATGAACCGTGACCATATTTAATGGTGTGTTGTTATTAAGTCATTTCAATCATGTCCAACATTTTGTGACCCCTATTTGTTTTTTTTTGTTTTTTTGTTTTTTGTTTTTGGCAAAGATACTGGAATGGTTTGCCATTTCCTTCTCTAGCTCATTTCGCAGAGGAGGAAACTGAAGCAAACAGGGTTAAGTGACCTGCCCAGGGCAATACAACTAGTAAGTATCTGAGGCCAGATTTGAACTCAGGTCTTCCTGACTCCAGGGCCAGCACTCTATCTACTGTACCACTTAGCTGCCCATAGTTAATGCTAGTAGTGGTATATATGATGTGCTTTTTTTACTTTTGCAGATTTTTTTGGTAGATTGTCTTTAAAATAGCCTGTATCTTGTAGAAAGAACAGTATTTACATTAAAAAAATAATGGGGGTGAGGAGGATAATGCTTTTGAATTTAAATCTACTATATGGAAAACATCAGAAAATCTGTCAGGCAAATTTATCCTTTGTGGCTTATTGCACCCTCAATTATTAGAGACTATTCAAGTTTGACTGTCAGCTAGAAGTATAGCCAGTACCAGTATCGGTACCAATAGAATATGGTTAGAAGCAAAAGTCATAAGGGCAGATTGGATAACCTTTACAAAGATAGTCCAGGACAATTTCCATGGTGAAGTCCATTGCTCTCTGTTCCCTGGATAAAGTACTGAACCAGTAGATTGTGAGCTTCCTGAAGACAGGGACTGTTTTTGTCTTTGTACCGTTAGTACCCAGCACAGTGCCTAGCACATAGTAGGTGCTGAATGAAATTGAATTATTGCATGATTTAGCAGCTAAATACCTCAGTTCTCTTCTGGAAGGTCAAAATTCTGACCCTCAATCAAATAAAGACCATATTATCTCCCCTTAGAAAGACAGTATGGCACAATGGATAAAATGATAGACTTGCAAGTCAGGAAGACCTGGGTTAAAATGCTGCCTCAGACACCAGCTATGAGAGTCTGAGCAAATCATTTAACTTTTCTGAGCCTCACTCTTCTCATCTGTAAAATGGAATATATATTTATAATTTACAGTTGGATGATAGCACATACCTCACAGGATTGTCTGAGAATCATGAAATAATCTATGTAAAGAGCTTTATTAACCTTAAAGCACTATGTAAATGTAAGCTATGATTATCATTAATGTGTTCTTTCTCACACTCCAGTTTTCCCATTTGCATAATAGAGATAAATATCCATTCCTATGCTTCACGGAGGGTAAAAGGAACATCCCTATATATAAATTGCTTTGAGTTCTTCAGAAAACAAAGAGCTAAATCACTTCAATTTACATAAACCACCAGTCCCAAGTTTTGCACTCAGGGTTTCTTGGTAAAAGCTATAGGAGTTGATTTCAAGCCCTGTCTGATTTCTAGATAAGAAATCATCCACATAACTTAAGCTGCATGCTATTCTGTTATACATCATTATATATGTTGGTTCAAAGTCCTTCATTCCAGAGTCTTCCAGAGCCCAGTTTCCAAATATTGAGTAATACCATGTTGTTAATAATAATTACAATGAGTGGACAGAGCACTCCACTGTACTAGCCATGAGAAGCTCTGGTTCTATTCTTTGTACTATAGCTTAGGAGCTGTGTTGGTTGTAGTTTCAGCAAGCTCCTGGAAGGGAGAGTAGTTGGAAGGTGTGTGAGAATACATAGCTGGTTCCAGTCATTTTATCTCTTTGAGCTCTAGGTTCCTCTTCTGTAAAATGGTGTAATAATAACCACCCTATTCTCACAATGATGTGAACAACCATTAGAATGTAAATTTTTTTGAGTGTGGATCACTTCATTCTTTGCACTTGTACCTCTAGTGCCTGGCACACAGTAGGTGCTTAATAAATGCATTTTGATTGATTAATCAAAGAAAAAAATTAGATGTGAAAACCTTTGGTAAAAGCCTAAAGTACTCTATAGGTATATGATATTATTATTATTAATTATAATTGTTATAAAAGTATTATTAATAGTATCTTTCACAAAAGGTTTCCTTCAACTCTTCATCATGATATAGAGGTGACTCTGGATCCTCAACAAGTATAGCTGACATTTATATAGTGCTTTAAAGTTTACCAAACACTTTATAAGTTTACCAAACTCATCTCTTTCAATCCTCATGATAATACTGTGAACTAGATACAATTATTATCTTCATTTTAAAGATGAGGGGACTCAGACTCAGTTTAGGTGACATGCTCAAGGTCATACAACTATTAAATGTCTGAGGCAAAATTAGAACCTAGGTCTTGATTCCAAATCCAGCACTGTCTCCACTATGACAGAACATCCCACAGGGTGTATTCCACAGAGTGAGCTCTGCCAGACCCTCCCAAGCTGCAAAGGCTTTGAATATAAGCCTGGTGATGGAATGTGTGTCTGCCATATAAGGACCATCCTGGCTGAGTTTAGAGAGGAGAAAAACCAGATGGGTCATAGGATAATGAATTTAGCCACTCATGAAGACTAGCTACTAAAGCATAGAAGGCTTGCATTCTGTGTTGTTGGAGGAAGAACCCAAACTGAAAAAGTCACAGAAACTTAAAATATTGAAGGAAGTAGGGACTTAAGAGATGCATAGAATTTTTAGAGGCCTGATAAATGATCTAGTCCAATCCCTTTATTTTACAGATGAGACCCAGAGAAATTAAAGGACTCATGTTTGCACAGATAGAACCAGGATTGGAATAAACTTTTCCTGACTTCAAATCTAGTAACCTTTTCACTGTTCCATGGTTCATTCATTCATTCACCCATCCATCCACCCATCTAATATTTATTGAGCACCTTCTATATTTAAGACTAGGTACTTTGAGGAAAAGAAAGATGATATGTGCTACATGAATTCAAAGGAAGTAGAGATGACTTCTACCTAGGATTATTATGGGAACTGAGTCTAGATAGGATTTTATAGACTGAGATGGGATGTGGAAGACATTCCAAGAAGAGAGCAAAGCAAGGAGGTGGGACAATACAAAAAATATATGAAGGATGACAAATAGACTAGTTGTCTGGAGAAATCTAGTGGGAGATCAAGCTGGAAAGGTCAGTAGGGGTTAGGTAGTAGAGGACCATGAATGGCACGCTGATAATTTTGGATTTTTCTCTTTGCATCATAACTTGACTGTCACATGAATGGAAGAAGGCATTGTTGTTTTCATTTTATTGAACTCTACTCCTTTAATTTGAGTATGCTGAATTTCTTAAGAGGGAGACAGAGCCTATAACCAAGTATACCCTTCTCTCTCTTTCAGTTTGAATTATCGCTGCTGGTGGTGCTGGGGCTTATTCTCCTTGGGAATGTGGGAGCTTGGAAAATTACAAAAAGAGGAGCGATCTCCCAGAAGGGTAATAATTGTCCTTCCTTGGAGAGCAACAGTGTGAAGGTTGACATCCGCATTGTCAACCAACCACAGGGCATCCACTTGGCACATACCTTCCAGAACCGCTCCATCTCTCCTTGGGATTACAAGTAAGAATCATTCTTCATAGAAGTAGGGTCATGGACTTTTCTCATGATCACATGTTCTCCTTACTGCTTTGTAAAAGAATGGCATTATGTGTCAAAGAGCAACATAAATGATTAAGGATTTATAAAATGGGAAAAGGCTTAAGGAATCAAGTTGAGATTTTAAAATGATTTAATACAAAATCTAGTGACAATCTTCAGTCATATTAATGAGTAGCGACCGGTTCATCTTCACTGACCATAGAATAGTAGTAGGAAATGATTTCCTATCTTAGCAGGAAGAATGTTGGTCAGTTATACGGGAAAACCACCAGTAAAAGACAAACTGGAATGGGATCCAGGGAGATTTCCTTAAGAGGAAAGATCACTGAATTTGGAATCAGAAGGTTTGGGTTTAAATTCTTTATCTGTCCCTTATTACCTGTGTGACTCAGAACACAACAATTGTAATATAAAATGAAGGAATTGGACTTAGGTAACCCCTAAGCCCCTTCCATTTCTAAATCGAATTCATAGACTATCTGAGTTGTTAGGACTGTGGAGATTATGCAATTTAACTTTCTTATTTGACAGATGAAGTGACTTGTTTAAAGTAATATAATCAGGAAATTTTAAAAGCTGGGACTCCAACAAAGTTCCTGGATCTCTTGACCCCATTCCAGGGGTCTTTCTATTGAACCAGACTGCTTTGCTGTAGGATAGATGACTCCTGGCCAGGGGTGGTGGACCACCCTGCCTAGAGATAAGAAGACTGGAAAGATCCCTTCAAGTCTTTAAATACTAGAGGAATAGGTGGGAAAAAAGATCTAAAAGAGAGCCAGAAATAGGGTGAAGCCTTTACTAAGAAAGCATAGTATGTTTGGTCATTCTCTACCCATAATTTAGAATGGGACAGTTTTATTTAAGGAATAAAATAAGCATTTTTAAGTGCTTATAAATAGTGTCTCATTTGATCCTCATAATCACCCTGGGAGGTAGGTGCTATTATTATCCCCATTTTAGAGTTGAAGATAGTGAGGCAAATAGAAGTGAAATGATGTGCCCAGGGTCACACAGCTAGTGCCTGAGGCTGGATTTGAACTCAGGTCTTCTTGCCTCCAGGCCCAGGACTGCCCCTAGAGGCTTAGGAAATGTGCAATACATTTCCTGGGAGGGCAAAGGGGAGACAGTTTGCAGTGACAAAAGGAATGGGGTAAAGATGACCTGGAGGGCAACCATGGTCAGATTTATGCCAGGTACTCTGAACTTGGCAATCTCTGTCAATTCTCTTGGCACATGGTCAACGAATGCTTTCTTGGCTGTGATGGGTGGGAGGGAATACAGAGTGGAGTGGTTGGGGTGGTTGGGGCAGTGAAAGAAAGAAATTAAGATCCTCAGTTTAGAGCTGAAAGGGACCTTTGAGGTCATCTCATCAAGTGCTCTTATTTTACAACTGAGGGAACTGAAGCACGGTGATCCCACTGATAGAAAGTAACACCGTCAAGATTTGAACCCACGTCCTCTGACTCCAAATACAGAGTGCTCTTTCCACTGTACTGACTTGTGTGTTGCTGTTTAAAGTATACAGTAAAGACAGGGAAATGTGGGTGATGTGAAATCAAAAGCTCTCAATAATTTTTTTTGAAAGTCAACAAACAAAAACATAATAGGCAGGCTCTATGGAGCATTCTCTATGAATGCTTTTTTTTTGCAGAACTGAATTCTGCTTCACTACCTGAGTGTTTCCTGGAGGTTAGAGTAGGAAGCATGGAGGAATGAAGGAAACTCATGTGAAAGTGGAGGGGTTGGGCATAAGATCCATTGACTCTGAGAAGGCTGTATTAGTTTTTGACAGTAAACGCTGCTCTTTCTCTCCCACTGGGACCAGCTCACAGAGAGGCAGCCAGGTCAGAGAGAAGATGTCGGAATGGTATTCGTGAGAACACCATACCCTGATGCATCTGGTTAAGGGAGAGGTGCCAGGTCTCGGAGACCTTGTGGTTGATGGTTTCTCTTGTAATTGGCATCACTAAATTCAGTGTTCTTTTGTGGGCTGGAGCCCACAGTCAGCAGAAAGTCATAAAGATGAATGTTTGGGAGACCTATGAGTAATGCCCACTTTTTAGGTAGGCAAGGGCAAGAGGTCATTGCCAGGCCCAGACATCAGTCACCTTTCCTTTCTGACTCCATCTGAGCTTACCTTTGTGCTATGTGCATTTCTCCCACAGCATCACCAAAGACCCCAACAGATTCCCCTCCGAGATTGCACAGGCCAGGTGCCGATACTCAGGATGCATCAATGCTGAGGGGCAAGAAGAGAATGGGAAAAATTCGGTCCCCATCCAGCAAGAGTTCTTGGTTCTCCGGAGAGAGCCAGCACCAGCACAGAGCTGCTCCCCTACCTTCCGATTAGAGAAGATACTGGTGACTGTGGGCTGTACCTGTGTTACTCCCATCACCCGCTCTGTTGCTTGAGATCTGCCCCTCTCTTTGGTTGGGGAAGCTGAAACTTATATTCTTCCCCAAGAGCAGCCCCCTCAGCCACACAACTTTCATACCCAAACTAACTCTCGTCCTTAAGACATTCAGTCTGACCTGGGCACAATTCTGAAAACTCTCTTCTATATAGGAGAAGGCCACTTTGGGGCTCCCCAGGGAACACAACTTGGTTCTGAAATATTCTAGAGTTATATTTAAGTTTACCCAGGATACCATATTGTTAAGTGTTAGGTACCACTTTGAAAATGAGTGAAGGATGTTCCTGGGAAGACCCTAGCCTCTTTTGTCCTTTATTTCAGAATCCAGTTCCCCTCATGTTATAATCCCTTCCCATCTGTCTTCCTTTGGCTCTATTTATAATGCTACAACATGCTTCATTCCCTCATTTTTAAGTAAGGATAAAGCACAAAAATTCAGCCAGTGGGCAAGAGGAAACAGAAGTCATATTATTCAATCTTAAATAAGTTTAAAGTATGTTTATATGTTTTTAAAGAAATTGTCCATATATTTATGATTCAAAGCTTATATAAATATATCTATTTCAGAAGTAAAACTAATGTCAAGAGATAAAAGAACTAATATAATAAAATGTTATTACTTAAAAACATATTTGATGTGTTCATTTTTGATTAGGAGTGTATACTTACAGGATAAATATTATCAAAGGATTCAAAGTTCTGTACAAACCCCATCATTTCATAAAATGCCCTCACATCTCTAGGAAGGAGTGACCATTTTACAGAGAGAAGACCATTTTAGAGACTAAAGTCCAGAAGTCATACGGAAGGAAGGAAGTAAGCATTTATTAAATGCTTAGGTGCCAGGAACTGTGCAAAATGATTTTTGATTATATTGATTATATTATCTCATTTGATCCTCACAATACTCCTGGGAGGTAGCTGCTATTATGATCCCAATTTTATAGTTGAGGTAACTGAGGCAAACAGAGGTTAAATGACTTGCCTAAGGCCACATAGCTAGTAAGTATATGAGGTTGGATTTGAACTCCGGGCCAACACTCTAACCACTGCACCACTTAGGTGTCTTTTATGGGAAGTCATTAGGAGAGTTAAGACTAGGGGAGGGAAAGATGGAGGGAGGAACAGATGGTAGGGAATAAGCATTTATATGGCACCTACTATGTACCAGGCACCGTGCTAAGTGCTTTTACAAATATTATCTCAATTTGATCCTTACAACAATCCTAGGAGGTAGGAGTTATTATTTATCTCCATTTTACAGTTGAAGAAACTGAGACAGGCAGAGGTTGAGTGACTTACTCAGGGTCATAAAGCTAGGAGGTATCTGAGGCTGGATTTCTATCCATGGTGCCACTTCCTTTCCTCTAGTTCTCACTCTTTCTGTTATCCTATTTATTGTTCTTTCTTTCTGACTACATTGAGAGACTTTTGATGAAAACCAAAGGATTTCTTATTTTTAAAAATAATTTCATTAATATCTTTTGTTTTTACATCACCTACATTTCCCAGTGTATCCCTTCCTCTGTATCTCCTCCCACTCCCAATGAGCCATCCTTTGTAACAAAAAATTAAAAAAGAGAAAAAAATTCAACAAAATGAACTAGCTAACTACACATATATGTATATATAACTAATGATTTATCTATATAGCTATAGCTAATATATAAAAAAAAGTCTGACAGTATATGTAGTATTCCAAACCCATAGTTCTTACCTCTGTAGTGAAAGGGAGATGCCTTTTTGTACTTTCTTTTTTGGGACCAAGTCTATACAGTAGTGATTTAGGAAGCTCATTTAAGGCATCTCAAGGTGTTCCAGTGATCTGAAGGGGTGTCATGAGATGGGAAGGGGAAAGGAAAGACAAACCTCACAAAGATGGATTCTTGCTGAAAGTGTCCTCACTACTGAGCATTGCCTTTTTTCAATTACCGGGTGCATGTAATTCCTGCACCTGTCACAAGGTGGCAGTGTGACAGTAAATCCCCAGATCCCTTTGCCCGGCTCTAGTTGCACATATGAAAAACATGTTACATTTTCTTTCAAAGCACCTCAACCTATGTTTCTGCAGCAGAGGGTTATGAGGAGGTTATTTGTAAATTTCAGAATTTCAGGTTCAGTGGGGGAAGGGGAACCTGAGCCACCTGTGGCTTTTCAGGTTGTCAGATTGCTGATTCATCTTCTGACTTCCTAATGAGAGTAGAACCCAGAACCCTCAGCCACCAAAGGCAGTTTGCTGGGTTCTCTAGAAAAGTCTTTCCTCCCTCTAACTTGTTGAACCATTTGGCCCTGGGTCTTACACAGAAGCTCAGAGTTTCAAGGGACCTCAGATGACAACTTCTCCTGACCAAGAATCTCCTAAATAAATGTGTCAGACGAGTGGTTATCTGGCTTCAACTTGACGACCTTCAGTGAAGGGGGGAAACGCATCACTTCCCAAGACTGCTCATTTAACTTTTGTTAATCAGTCAGTCAGACGAGCATTTATTAAGTGCTAGCTATGTGCCAGGCACTGTGGTAAGGGCTGAGGGTTCAAAGAAAGGCAAAAACATGGTCCTTGCCTTCAGGAGCTCACATTCTAATGGGGGAGGTAATATGCAAACAGCTATGTACATACTATACACACACATACACACATACATACATATATACTTATACATACTCTTAAGTATATGTATGTATGTATGTGAATGTAAATGGGAAGTCATCTACTAGGTTAAGAACTAGCATATGTATGTGCGTATATGTGTGTGTATGTGTGTGTGTGTGTTTGTGTATAGCAGACAGCCATTGAAGGTGCACAATCAGGGGATGATATGTCCTGTTTGAGCGTAAGGAAGAAGGCCAGTGTCATTGGATAGAGTTTATAGAGGGAAGTGAAGTTAAAAAAAAAAAAAAAAGACTGGAATGGAAAGACAATGCCAAGTTGTGAAGGGTTTTAAGAACCAAATGGAGAGTTTTATATTTAATTCTGGAGACATCAAATAGGAGATCAGTTTGACAGCTGAGTAGAGGATGGTTTGGAGTGGGGAGAGAATTGAGACAGGGAGACCAACCAGAAAGCTGTTGAATCTTGCAGGCATGAGATGATGAGGGCCTGTACCAAGGTGGTGGCCGTGGATTGGCAAGAGATTGGATTTGTGGAGTGAGTGTCGTTGAGGAATTGCAGATGACATTGAGTTGGGGAACTTGGATGATTGGAAGGATGGTGGTACCCTTAGCAGAAATTGGGAAGTATGGAAGAGGGAAGGTTGGGATAAGTTTAATTAGTTAGGAAGTTTTGCTTTGCATTCTTTGCAGCTCCCATGGTTAGCTCCTTTAGTTTTGCCCCATGGGACCAATCAGAACGAGGCTAATTTATCTTCCACACGGAAGCCCCTTAAATGCTTGGCAGTGATTACATGCCCCCTGAATCTTCTTTTCTTCACTATAAACATCCCTGTCCCTTTAACAGATCTTTGGATGGTATGAATTTGACATCCTTCATTAAACTCATTGCCTTCGATGGAAGCTTTTCAGTTTATCAGAGTGATTCCTAAAATAGTTTCTTTTAGCAAGCCATATTTGTTAGGTAGCTGAAGTGCGGTGTTCCCTTAGGTCCTCTATGGGGCATGCTTACCTAGAATTCCAGGCGAGTAAATAGGCTTACTTACAGATATGTGTGATGGAGGAGCCCTTGCTCCCCATCCCTTTCACCACCTGCCCCCTTCCACCCTAATTTAATAGCTTGAACAGATATCATTTGGCTGCTTCTGGTTAACTATGACGACTCAGGGGTTCATATTGTGTGGTGATGAGAAGGTCTTTTAATTGGTTAGAATTTCATGGGTATATTAAAGAGGCAATCCTGTCCCTCAGGCATCCTCTTCCCGTTGACTTCGTAGTGCAAGGATGACTCTCAGAACGCTATGGAGGGTCAAGTAGGGATGTACTTCACTCCATGTGGCTGAAAGCATGAGCTTGTGGCTTCTGAGAGAGAGAGAAAGAGAGAGAGGGAGAGAGAGAGAGAGAGAGAGAGACAGTAACAGAGACAGTAACAGAAAGACAGAGATAGAGAATCCACTTGGTGATGATTGGGTTGTAGTCAGTAGAAGTAGAAATGTAAAAATGACTAATTAGCAGCCCTTATAAAGAAATTGTTTGTAAATGTCCCAAGGAGGCTTGAATATTTAGCTCTCAGTTGATTGAACAAATAATGTGTAACAGTGACTACTCTGGTCCCCATGGCCTGAAGGTGAGGTGTACTACATTTCACCCCACCCTCATGGTTCTCCAGCACCCTTAAAGGGGATTGGGAGGTTTAAGTCTCTGCTATTGGCTCAAGCCCCCATAGAATATGGGGGTCAATTTTAGAGGATCCCTGGAATTTCATTTTCATTTGGCAATTTAACAGTAAGATTAAACTTTACTCAAAGACACAGCAAAAGCAAACACACGAACATTTCCCCCAATATTTGGGGGTGCATAATCCTCCTTTAAATCCCTTTAGTCTGTGAGGAAGAGAGGGAATGAGGTTCACAGCTTAACTCAGTGCCTAATGCAGTACAGGTCCCACCTCATTCCAAGTCCAAAGCCCTTACTAGGCTCACATCCTTCTCAGGCCTTCCTTGCTTGGCTGGCAGCAACATCTGGCCTGGAATCCTGCACCTAAGGTCACTACAACTGGAGCTCCGTGGTCCAGAGACTTCACTGCCTGTGCCTGGAATTGAAAAGGACAAATGCAACAGAAAAATATTCTAAGGCAAACTCTCAGGTCGACAGGGTCAAAAAGGGCATGGGGGAAGGACACCTTTCCTCTGCCTAGCTTAGTAAATTGCATCCATACTGTGGTGTGAATAAGACACCTTCATCTCTCTGTAACTAGAAAGAGAAAGGCTGTCTCACGCTGGTAGTTTTAGAGATGCAGCCTGTTCTGACTATTTAGATATTGGAAAGAGGCTGCCCCCACCCATAGGGGAGTACAGGATATCTCCCAGAAGCAGATCCCTGCTGTCTCCCGTATTGGTATCTCTATCTTAGGTGATCTGGGCATGCACAAAACCCCACTATAAATTAAATTAGGCAAATCATGAGGTCAGGTAAAGAACAAGGATGGACCCAGATCACTAGTGCCTGTGGCCTAAATTGAGTAGTGCCTGACTAGCTACTGAGATAAGTATATTCTGATTAAATACAAAATTAATATAAAATAGTTAAGGGAAAGAGTGCACTAGGAGTTGGGGGAATTAAGTGTTAGAAAAATCTGAAACAAAAACAAAAAAAAAGGAAAGCCTTTATTACACTTCTCGTGAGAGAAATGGGCACAACACACTTTAATAGCACGTGGGCACTGGTTCAGTGGTAGAATCAACTTTTAAACTATTAATAAGATCCATACTCCACCCATCAGGGCTACTATTGTTCTGGTTCATCTGAGTTACACCCTTCCGGGACAGCCCATTGCATGTTCGTCCATGTTCTTCCTTGTCATGTTAGGTCATGTGTCCCATGATCAAAAATGGTGGCTATCTCCACCCTTGGGGTGTGTCAGTTAATGTTCAATAAGCTTATTAAGCAAGCACAGTGGAGAAAAGCCTTTGCCCTGTGGAGGAGCTATCCTTGAATCTGATGAGCTGCAACCTGTTTAGCCTTTAGGGCTCTTTCTTAAGGAATTAGTTGTTTACAGAAAATTTGGAGCACTTTCTGATTGGTTGAGGGACTATCCACAAGATCTTGGAATTTCTTATCCTGCTGTGGAAGCCTGACCCCCTAAAATCTTTCTACATCAAGAAATTCCCACTCTCTATCCTCCAGATATGTTCATTTCATGCTCCTTGACAGGTGAAGAAGGCTCCCCATTTTCACAGTTATTGGTTCATGGCTCCAGCCCAGTGACTCTGGGCACAATACAGTTTTTGGCACCATTCTAAGGATTCTCCCCAGCAAGGGAGTCAGGGGTGCTACTTATTAGCCCTTTTACATTTTCACCCTCACTGTACACTGCAACACTTTCCACTGTTCTCTCTCTCTTAGGGCAACCCTCTTAGCTGGCCTGCTTCTATTACTACTGTTGGCACAACTGCCCTGGTAGCCTGCTGCTCTGGGAAGAAGAAGATGGGAGCTACCTTTTTTAAATTGTTATTATTATTATTGTTTTTAAAATGTGTTTTTAAAATTTTGAGCTACAAATTTTCTCCCTTCCTCCCTCCCCACCCACCCTCATTGAAAAGACAAGCATCTTGATACAGGTTATAGATGTGTTGTCATGCAAAACACTTCCATAATAGTCCTGTTGTGAAAAACTAAGTATATTTCCCTTCATCCTATCCTACCCCCCATTTCTTCTATTCTCTCTTTTGACCCTGTCCCTTGTCAGAAGTGTTTGCTTTTGATTATCCCCTCTCTCAATCTGCCCTCCCCTCTATCAACTCCCTGCTCTCTTGTCCGCTTCACCCCTTATTTTCCTGTAGGGTAAGATAGATTTCCATACCTCATTGTGTGTGTTATTCCCTCCTTAAGCCAAATCCCCTGAGAATAAGATTCACTCATTCTCTCTCTCCTTCCCCCATTTCCCCTCCATTGTAAAAGCCTTTTCTTGTCTGTTTCATGTGAGATAATTTACCTCCTTCTATTTCTCCCTGTCTCCTTCTCCCAGTATAATCCCCTCTCACCCCTTAATTTTATTCTCCAGATATCACCCCTTCATCTTCAATTCACCCTGACCCCTATATCTATCTATCTATCTATCTACATATAATTTTTTCCCTCCAACCACCCTAATACTGACAAAGGACTCATGAGTTACAAACATCATCTTTCCCTGCAGGAATGTAAACAGTTCAACCTCAGTAAGTCTCTTATGATTTCTCTGTTCTGTTTACCTCTTCCATGTTTCTCTTGAGTCTTGTATTTGAAAGTCAAATTTTCTATTCAGCTCTGGTCTTTTCCTCAGGAATGCTTGAAAGTCCCCTATTTCATTGAATGACGATTTTTTACCCTGAAGGATTATACTCAGTTTTGTTGGGTAGGTGATTCTTGGTTGTAGTCCTATCTCCTTTGCCCTCCAAAATGTCATACTCCATGCCCTCTGTACCCTTAATGTAGAAGCTGCTAAATCTTGTGTTATCCTGATTGAGTTTCCACAATACTTGAATTGTTTCTTTCTGGCTGCTTATAATATTTTCTCCTTGACCTGGGAACTCTGGAATTTGGCTATAATATTTCTAGGAGTTTTCTTTTGGGGATCTCTTTCAGGAGGAGATTGGTGGATTCTTTCAATTTCTATTTTGCCCTCTGGTTCTAAAATATCAGGATAGTTTTCCTTGACAATTTCTTGAAAGATGATGTCTAGGATCTTTTTTTGATCATTTCATGCTCCTTGACAGGTGAAGAAGGCTCCCCATTTTCACAGTTATTGGTCATGGCTCCAGCCCAGTGACTCTGGGCACAATACAATTTTTGGCACCATTCTAAGGATTCTCCCCAGCAAGGGAGTCAGGGGTGCTACTTATTAGCCCTTTTACATTTTCAGATAGTCCAATAATTTTTAAATTCTCTCTCCTGGATCTATTTTCCAGGTCAGTTGTTTTTCCAATGAGATATTTCACATTGTTTTCTAATTTTTCATTCTTTTGGATTTGTTTTAAGGTGTCTTGATTTCTCATAAAGTCACTAGCTTCCAATTGCTCTATTCTAATTTTTAAGGAAGTATTCTCTTCAGTAAGCTTTTGGACTTCCTTTTCCATTTGGCCAATTTTGCTTTTTAGGGCATTCTTTTCCTCATTGGCTTTTTGGACCTCTTTTGCCATTTGGGTTAGGCTATTTTTTAAGGTGTTATTTTCTTCAATATTTTTTTGGGTCTCCTTTAGCAAGCTGTTGACTTGTTTTTCATGATTTTCTTGCATCACTCTCAGTTTTTCCTCTACTTCTCTTACTTGCTTCTCAAAATCCCTTTTGAGCTCTTCCAAGGCCTGGGGCTGATTCATATTTTTCTTGGAGGCTTTGGATGTAGGAGCTTTGGCTTTGTTGTCTTCTTCTGGTTGTATGTTTTGATCTTCTTTGTCACCAAAGTAAGATAATATAGTCTGACTCTTTTTTGCGCTGCTTACTCATGATCCCGGCCAATTACTTGAGTTTTAAACTCTTTGTTAAGGTAAGAGTCTGTTTCCAATGTGTAGAATGTACTGTCCCAGGCTTTGGGGGTTTGTACAGCTGTTTTCAGAGATACTTCTAGGGACCTGTAAATTTTCAGTTCTTCCAAGGTGATATGATAAGGGGCGGGGTGTTTCCTCTCCATAGCCACAACAAGCTTCACCACACCAGCGCTCTTCCTAGCCCCAGGACTGCCCCTCAGAACTGTGACCCAGATCCAAGCACCAGTAAAGCAAGAGATTCCTGCCTCAGCCCTGGCAAAGAGATCCTTGCAATCCCCCTTTGATCAGCCACTTGATTCCACCTCAGTCTGTGGGCCGGAAGCTCAGGGAACAGCCATGGCCCCCTGGGGCGGCTGAGACCTAGCTCCTTCTCTCACCGAAGTCACAGACTTTTCCCACTGACCTTCCACGTTGTCTTTGGCTTTCCTGGGTTGAGAAGTCTGGAAACCACCACAGCTGCCTGCGATTCAGTCCTCTGAGGCCTGCTCCAGGGTCGCTGCGGTCTGCGTGCCTACGCCAAACTTCGCTCCTCTCCCTGCCCGGCGTGATATACCTTTTTGATCAACCATCCAGGCTGTCTTTGGCTGGAAATTTGTTTCACTCTGTCTTTTTGTGGGTTCTGCTGCTTTAGAATTTGTTTGGAGCCATTTTTTTAGGTATTTGGAAGGCTTTGGGAGAGAGCTCAAGACAGTCACTGCTTTCCCTCCGCCATCTTGGCTCCGCCCCTCCATTCTAATTTTTAAGGAAGTATTTTCTTTAGTAAGCTTTTGGACTTCCTTTTCCATTTGGCCAATTTTGCCTTTTAGGGCATTCTTCTCCTCATTGACTTTTTGGACCTCTTTTGTCATTTGGGTTAGGCTATTTTTTAAGGTGTTATTTTCTTCAGTACTTTTTTGGGGTCTCCTTTAGCATCACTCTCAGTTTTTCCTCTACTTCTCTTATTTGCTTCTCAAAATCCTTTTCGAGCTCTTCCAAGGCCTGGGACTGATTCATATTTTTCTTGGAGGCTGTAGATGTAGGAACTTTCTTCTGGTTGTAGGTTTTGATCTTCTTTGTCACCAAAGTAAGATAATATAGTCTGACTCTTTTTGCGCTGCTTGCTCATGATCCCGGCCAATTACTTGAGTTATAAACTCTTTGTTAAGGTAGGAGTCTGTTTCCAGTGTGCAGAATGTACTCCAAGTTTCAGGAGTTTTGTGCAGCTGTTTTCAGAGATACTTCTAGGGACCTGCAAATTTTCAGTTCTTCCAAGGTGCTATGATCAAGGGTGAGGTGTTTACTCCTCTCCTGGCCTGTGCTCTGTTCTATGAGTGACCACAAGCACTCTGTGTATTTCCTCTCCACAGCCACTACAAGCTCCACCACGCCAGCACTCCTCCTCGCCCCAGGACCGCCACCCAGAACTGTGACCCAGATCCAAGTACGGACAAAGCAAAATCCTGCACCAACAGAGAGATTCCCTGCAATCCCCTTCTGATCGGCCACTTGATTCCCCCCCCTCCCTGTCTGTGGGCCTGAAGCTCGGGAGGCATCTGTCGACCCCGGGGTCAAGCTCAGGGAATGGGGCTGGAACCCCACCGTGCTTTTCTCTCACGGCAGAAACAGACTTTTCCCACTGACCTTCTAAGTTGTCTTTGACCTTCATGGGTTGAGAAGTCTGGCCACAGCTGCCTGTCATTCAGTCCTCTGAGGCCTGCTTCAGGTTCACTGCAGCCTGCACACCCACGCTGAACTGCGCTCCTCTCCCTGCCTGGCACAATATACCTTTCTGATCAACCATCAGGTTGTCTTAGGCTAGAAATTTGTTTCCCTCTGTCTTTTTGTGGGTTCTGCTGCTTTAGAATTTGTTTAGAGCCATTTTTAATAGGTATTTGGAGGGGTTTGGGGGAAAGCTCAAGCAAGTCACTGCTTTTACTCCGACATCTTGGCTCTGCCCTGGGAGCTACCTTTTGAGACATCACAAGGCCCCTACCAAAGGAAAGAAGACATAAATGGGAGGCAACCTCATCTCAGGCACAGGCATGTCTAGGAGGCTCTGAGCTTTTCTTGACATGTACATGACCCAATTTGAATCTCCAGGGAGCTCAAAGAGTCAGCCTTGTGTTTTAAAGCCGACAAGAGGAAGATAGCCAGTGGGGTAGTGATTGCTCTTTTAATATATACATGGAGTTCTGGATTAGCAGGTCATTAAAAGGCCTTTTCTCTCTACTGACCTCCAGTTTCACATCTCCAATTGCTCATTGACATCCCAAATTGGATATCCTGTAGATATCTTAAACTCAACATATTCAAAACTGAACTTCCTGTTTTTCCTCCAAGCTCTCCATTCTTCCTAACTTTCTTTTAATGTCAAGGGAAGCATCACTATCCTCCCAGTCAGGCTCACAACAATTTACATGTCATCCTTAACTCCTTCTTCCCCTATATCCAAAATATTGCCAAGTCCTGCCTTTTCTTTTTTTATAGTATTTTATTTTTTTTCAATTATGTGTAAAGACAATTTTTAACATTCATTTTTACAAAATTTTGAGTTCCAAATTTTCTCCCTTCCCTCTTCCTAAAATGGTAAGCAATTTGAAATAGGATTTATATATATGCAATTATGTAAAACATATTTCCAAATTAGTCATGTTGTGAAGCAAGTCCTGCCATTTTCAACCTTGTAATATCTCTTGTATATATCCCCTTCCTTTCTCTGATACCGCCGTTACCGTGATGTAGGCCCTCATTTTTTATTCAACGGTGGGGAACCTGTGGCCTTCTAGGTCCTTGGGTGTTGCCTTTTGACTGAGTCCCAGTTTTGCAGAACAAATCCTTTTATTAAGGGGATTTGTTCTGTGAAGTTTGGATTCAGTCAAAGGGCACTCTTGAGGAGCTAGGGGGTCACATGTAACCCTGAGGCCACAGATTCCCCACTCCTGGGCCTAGACTATTGCAATAGTCTTTTTCTTGCCTCAGATCTCTTTTCACTCCAGGCCATCTTCCCCTCAGCAGGCAAATTGATCTTCCTAAAATTCATCTGACTATTTCACCTCCCCTATTAAACAAAACAAAACAAAACAAAACAAAACAAAACAAATCAAATAACAAAATCATCTGTTTGGTTTTTAAAGCCTTTCATAAACTGCCTCACCTACCTTTCTAGCTTCTTGCACTTTACTCCCTGCAATGAACTCTATGATTCAGTGCCATTGACTTCTTGCTGTTCTTTGCACATTTCCATCTCCTTACTCTGTGCATTTTTATTAACTGGTCCACGTTCCTGGATGCAAAGGCAGGGGGTGGGGGGGGGCCTTGACCCAAGGATATCCGTAGTAGACCTATACTCCAAAGGAACCAAAGAAAGAAGAAAACAGCCCATACATACATACGTACAAACAAATGGATAGTCCTCCAGGTGACTTTTATCAAAATAAATTTCCCCTCCAAAATGAGACCCAGAGTGGATGTGACATGTCCAAGGTCACACAGAGCTGGGATGTGAGCCCAAAGGCCTCTGATTCCAAACCCAATTATATTTGGGGTTATCTTGTTCTCTCTCTGTACCACACTGGGACACGCTTTATTTCAACTAGGAGCTGGGTGAGACAACCACGGATATCCCTTTCAGCTCTCTGATTTTCTGATACTAAAACTTCTGACTTCACTGAGATCCCTCTCTGTGGTTTCATTGCTTGTTTGTAGGTAACACACCACAGCCTTCCACGGAGCGTGGAGGTGAACGCTTCACACGACTTGACAAGTGGTGAAACAGGAAAAGCCATGTAACCATTCCCACAACCGCTTTCACTAGGCTTTGACAGAAAAGAATGCCAGAGGCTCTGAGGCTGGATGGCCTGGGAAATGAAGCGGGATCATTGCCAGACTGTCTCCATGAGGCTGGGAGGACGAATCCAGGTGCGGCCGTGTCAAAGCTGATGACCTGCTAATGTGTGAAGTGGAGTCACTTGGCAACAGTTTCAGGAGGCAGAGCACTTCTGCTGTTTCTTTGCCCTTGGTGTTAAAGGTGCAGGTTATCCCACAGGCCACGGGCCGTTGCCTGATCTTTATCCGAGGCAACCTCAAGCCGGAGTGAGATTCATTAAAGGGGTGGTGTATGTGTGTGTGTGGGGGGGAGTTGGGGGGTGGGATTCTCATCCTTGTCTAACTGTATTTGCAGGATTCCAAAATCTGAATCTTTGGAAATATTTCATGGTTGGATTTTTCAGTTTTCATCTAGCTAATGATAGTAGCCTACATATATGTCTTGTTTTAAGTTTCATTTAAATACACTTACGATGCGTTACATATGACATCTCACTTGATTCTTATCACAACCCTATGAAGTAAGTTGTAAAAGAGTTGATATACCCATTTTACAGATGAGAAATTAGTCCTTGCTATCAAAGAGCTTGCATTCTAATGAGTGAGATGACATGTACATACTCACAAAACACAAGTAAATACAAGGTAACTTTCAAAGACATGACACTAGTGGATGGAGGTGGGGGAGTTTGGGGGGTAGTGGATTAGGAAAGGCCTCATCTATAAGATGGAGCTTGAGTGAAGCCTTGAAGGAAGCCAGAGATTCCATAATTATAATAGTAATAGTGAAAACTTAGGTAGCATTTACTATGTTCCAGGCCTTGTGCTAAGCCCTTTACAATTCATTATTTCATTTATTATTACGCAATTTATTAGCTCATTTATTATTATATAATTTATCTATATTGTTTATTATTATATAATTTATGATCTTATTTGATCCTCATAACAATCTTGGGAGGCAGGTGCTATTATTACCCACATTTTACAGATGAGGAAACTGAGGCAAACAGAGGTTCAATGACTTGCCCAAGGTCACACAATTAGTAGTCTGAGGCTGGATTTAAATTCAGATTTTCCTGATTCTAGGTCCAGTGCTCTAACTGCTATACCATCTAGTAAGGAGGGAAAGCATGGGGTGAGGAAGAAGGGGTCAGCTAGTTCAAAGTCATGGAGATGGGAGATGGAGGGTTGTGTGTGAAGAGTGTTGTATGGCTGGACAGTAGAGTATGGGGGGAGAAGTAATGATGACAAGACTGGGAAGGAAAGAAGAGGCCTGGTTTTGGGGACTTTAAATATCAAACAGATAGGGATTTTTTTCTCCCCTGTTTAAAATTTCATAACATTTATTCTGAACTTAACAAATGCCAAGGAAAATGAATATTTCTGTATATAAAATAGAAAGGATTGTTTATGAAGCCACAAATTTCTATTATGCATAGCTTGTACTTTCAAAACTGTCCTACTTGTTTGTGCTTTCCTTCTTGACTCTCCTTTCTTTTCCTTCCTTCCTTCTTTCCTTCCTTCCTTTCTTTCTTTTTCTTTCTTTCTTTCTTTCTTCCTTTCTTCCTTCCTTTCTTTCTTTCTTTCTTTCTTTCTTTCTTTCTTTCTTTCTTTCTTTCTTTCTTTCTTTCTTTCTTTCTTTCTTTCCTTCTCTCTTTCCTTCCTTCCTTCCTTCCTTCCTTCCTTCCTTCCTTCCTTCCTTCCTTCCTTCCTTCCTTCCTTCCTTCCTTCCTTCCTTCCTTCCTTCCTTTCACTCTTACCACTTGCTGACCTCTCTCTTCTAATTACTCCACAGATAGCACCTCTGCCCTCTTGGAAAAAAAAAAGAAAGGAAAAGAAAACTCTTGTAACAGATATGTACAGTCAAGTAAAACAAGTTTGCATGTTAACTGTGTCCTCAAATATAGATCTCATTCTGTACCTTGAGGCTGTACCTTGCTGTTCCTTTGGGATCATGATCGGGTATTGCATTGATCAGAGTTTTTAGTTCTTTCAAAATTCAAACAGAGTAGCTTATATTTGATTGTAGAGGTAATAGGAAGTTATTAGAATTATTTTGTATGGCACTTAACAGAATTATGCTAACAGGCATTTCTGTACATCTATGAGACCATGATAGATTTATCTTCACAAATGACTGTGAGGCGTTGTGCAAACAATTCTAATCTGACTTAGCTCTGCTCTTGGCTCCCACAGCTCCTTTCACAGCTCCACTTAGGATTCACTTTCTACAGTAAGCCTTCCCTGATTCCCATAGTTACTTGTTTTCTGCTCTCATTGAAATTATTTTTTTATTTCATTAACCATGTACACACTGCAATAGAATTAAGGGTAGGGACTGCTTTGTGTCTTTGTGTCCCTAGTGCCTATCAATCAATCAAGAAACATTTATTTTTTTTTTAGAGAATCATTTGCTTTATTCAATCAGGTCTTGCCATTTATTTGCCCAGGTCGGGGGTCCTGAATGAGTAAAGGTCAAAAAGCCATGAAGTCCCTTATAGAAACTGTTCATCACAACAACAACAACAAAAACCAGTGTACCTTGCTTTCCTGTGGCAGGGTTTCTTCTTAATTTTTTTTTTGTCAACAGGCATTTATTTTTTAACATTTTTATTTGGTATTTTATTTTTTTCCCCAGTTACATGTAAAAACAATTTTTAACATTCTTTTTTAAAACTTAGAGTTCCAAATTCTCTCCTTCCCTCCCTCCCCACCCACCCTCATTGAGAAGGCAAGCAATTCAATATGGGTTATACATGTGTAGTAATACAAAACACTTCCCTAATAGTCATGTTGTGAAAGACTAACTATATTTCCCTCCATCCTATCCCGCCTCCCGTTTATTCTATTCCATTTTTTCTCCCTGTCCCTCCTCAAAAGTGTTTGCTTCTGATTACCCCTCCCCCACTCTGCACTCCCTTCTATCATGCCTCCCCTTTCTCTTATCCCCTTCCCCCTTACTTTCCTGTAGGGTAAGATAGATTTCTATACTCAATTGAATGTGTATGTTATTTCATATTTAAGCCAATTCTGATGAGAGTAAGGTTCACTCATTCCCTCTCACCTCCCCCCTCTTCCCCTTCACTGTAAAAGCTTTTTCTTACCTCTTTTATATGAGATAATTTACCCCATTCTACCTCTCCCTTTCTCTTTCTCCCAGTACATTCTTCTCTCACCTTTTAATTTTATTTTTTAGATATCATCCCTTCATATTCATCTGACACCTGTGCTCTCTATATGTACTCCTAGCTATCCTAATAATGAGAAAGGTTGTATGAGTTACAAATATCATCTTTCTATGTATGAATGTAAATAGTTTAACTTTAATAAGTCCCTTATGATTTCTCTTTCTTGTTTACTTTTTCAAGCTTCTTGAGTCTTGTATTTGAAAGTCAAAATTTCTATTTAGCTCTAGTCTTTTCTTAAGAATGCATGAAATTCCTCTATTTCACTGAATATCCCTTTTTTTCCACTCATGGATTAAACTCAATTTTGCTGGATAGGTGATTCTTGGATCCTAGCTCCTTTGACTTCTGGAATATCATATTCTAAGCCCTCTGATCCTTTAATGTAGAAGCTGCTAAGTCTTGTGCTATCCTGATTGTGTTTCCCCAATACATGAATTGTTTCCTTCTGGCTGCTTGCAATATTTTCTCCTTGAAGTGGGAACTCTGAAATTTGGCTACAATTTTCCTAGGAGTTTTCCTTTTGGGATCTCTTTCAGGAAGTGATCAGTGGATTCTTTCAATTTCTATTTTACCCTCTGGTTCTAGAATATTAGGGCAGTTTTCCTTGATAATTTCTTTTTCTTTTCTTTTCTTTTCTTTTTTTTTTTTTTTGATGAGGCAATGGAGTTAAGTGACTTGCCCAGGGTCACACAGCTAGTGAGTGTTATGTGTCTGAGGTCACATTTGAACTCAGGTGCTCCTGACTCCAAGGCTGGAGCTCTATCCACTGCGCCACCTAGCTGCCCCCGATAATTTCTTGAAAGATGATGTCTAGTCTCTTTTTTTTGATCATGGCTTTCAGGTGGTCCAATAATTTTAAAATTATCTCTCCTGGATCTATTTTCCAGGTCAGTTGTTTTTCCAATGAGATATTTCACATTGTCTTCTATTTTTTCATTCTTTTGGTTTTGTTTTATAATTTCTTGATTTCTTATAGAGTCATTAGCTTCCATTTGCTCCATTCTAATTTTTAAGGAATTATTTTCTTCAGTGAGCTTTTGGACTTCCTTTTCCATTTGACCAATTCTGCTTTTGAAGACATTCTTTTCCTCATTGGCTTTTTGGACCTCTTTTGCCATTTGGGTTAGGCTATTTTTTAAGGGGTTATTTTCTTCAGTATTTTTGGGGATCTCCTTTAGCAAGCTGTTGACTTGTTTTTCATGATTTTCTTGCATCACTCTCATCTCTCGTCCCAATTTTTCCTCTACTTCTCTTACTTTGCTTTTCAAAATTCTTTTTTGGGCTCTTCCATGCCCTGAGACCAATTCATATTTTTCTTAGAGGCTTTGGATGTAGGAGCTTTGACTTTGTTGTCTTTTTCTGAGTGTATGTTTTGATTTTCGTTGTCACCAAAGTAAGTTGCAAATCTTAAATCACCAAAATAATGGGAGTTAATTACATTGTTACTTTAGTTATAATTAGAGAGCCATAGACAGACAGGTCCCTGATGGAAGGTGATAAGCATCAGACACTAGCTGGTAACAGGCTGTCTGAGAACTGTCTCTAGTCTCTAGCCACAATGGGCATACAGCAGGAAAGCTCTTTCCGTTTGACAACATCAGGCCTATGTGGTGAAGGACATGAAAAGCATTTAGGCTTCTCACCATCTCACTGAATCTAGCCACTTCTTACAGTAATGCCTGTAGGAGGGAAGTGATTACTGGTGAATGCTAGAAGCATGACCTAAATTTCTAGCTATTCTATTTATTTGTGAGGCAGCAATTAGGGTTAAGTGACTTGCCAGGGTCACATAGCTACTAAGTGTCACATGTCTGAGGCTGGATTTGACCTCAGGTCTTCCTGGTTCCAGGGCCTGTGCTTTATCCATAATACCACCTAGTTGCCCCTTACTCAATTATTTTTACTATAGGAGGTAATGGGGTTTGGTGGGTTGAAGGTTAGACATAGTGATGTCTGTGTGCCAGATGCTTTTCAATCCCTTGCCTTCTTCCTTTTTTCTTACAAGGACACTTTGAGTTTGATCCTTCAGCAAATTGTTAAGAAGGTACATTTTATCTTTGATATCTCTCTCCATTTGCTTTCCCTTTAGGGAAAAGCCCCTTCAACTGCTGAAAGGAGAAGGTCAGCAGACTTAGTTCCTGATCCTCACTCTCTGTCACTAACAAGCTGTGGGTCCTTGGCCTAGTCACTTTTCTTTTTCTAGGCCCAAGTCTCCACACCTATAAAAAGCTGGAGTTAGACTGGACAAGGGGCGGGGAACCTGTGACCTCGCCCATGTGGTGCTCTAGGTCCTCAAGTGAGGCCTTTTGATTGAATTCAAATTTCGCTAAATTTGTGTGAAATTCTAGATTTAGTGAAATTTGGATTCAGCTAAAGGGCTGCACTTGAGGACCTAGAGGGTCACATGTGGCCTTGAGACCACAGGTTTACCACCCCTGGACTGGGCTACCTCTAAAGCCTCTGAGCTCTAACAATTTATGTTCCTGAGATTCACAATTTCTTTGGGACTCAGATTCATTTTTTTGTAAAATGAAGGGTTTGGATTACTTCAGGGAGTCAAGACAGAACAGTGGAAAGCACATTGTTTTATTTCATAAATTAAAAAATTAATAAAAATAAAGAAAGCACATTGACTTTAGGGTCCAAGGACCTGGATTCTGACCTCTGGTATTTATTGTCTTTTCCAAGTCATACTTTAAATAATTGGAGAGACTTGTCATATCCTTCCTCCCTGAGTCTTCTCTAAACTAAATATCCCTCAATCCTTCAACTAGCGCTGGTATGTTGTAGTCCCCGGTCTATCATTCTGGAGGGACTCCTCTGGACCCCTTTTAATTTGCCAGTGCTTTAATTAAATTCAACAAGCATTTATTAGGAGCTTACGTGCACCAGACACAGTGCTGTGAATGGGGAGACAGAGGGGAAAGAGTCTCTGGTCTCTATGAGCTCATATATTCTTGAAAGGGGTGGATTGAGGAACAGGAGATAATATATAAAGGAACAAATTAAAATAAAATAAATGCAAATTTTTTTTGGGGGGAAGGGGGAGAGCACTAACACCTGGGGGAGTAAAAAAGGCTCCACATTAAAGGTTAAAGGTGAAACTTGAGCTAAGCCTTGAAGAGTTCCAAGAGAGGCAGGCACAAAGGCACAGCCAGTGTGGAGGAAGGAAGATTGGAGATAAATTGTCATATGTGAGGAACAGCAAGGTCACTTTGACTGAATTATAGAGCGTGTGGAAAAGAGTAATATAGAAAGGGGGAAAGCCCCAGGTAGAGAAACATCCCGCAGCAGCAAAACATCCATCTGAAAGGAGCCAAAGAAAGTGAAAGGAAAGGCAGAAGTGAGCAGACAACCTCCAGAGGCCAGACTACCCAATCCTACCCCTAGAGGTCCAGTGTTGCTGATTCCAGCCCAACACAAGGTAAGCTGCCAGAACCCTATAGCCTCCAACCTGCCAGCATTGGAGACCCCAGCACACAAAGCCAGTGACCGGGCCCTAGACTCCCAACACAAGGAGCTTGGGTCAGTGCCCTCTGCTCCCCAGCAGGAGAGCTCAGTCTTTTTAAAGGCCAGGAAATAAACAAACACCATGAGCAAAAAGAAACATACTATAGATTCTTCTTATGGGAACAGTGAAGATCAAGGCCGAAGAGGACAATATTGTCAACAAACCCACATCAAAAGAGAAGATGAACTGGTCTGAAGCCCAAAAAGCCTTGGAAGAGATTGAGAAGGATTTTAAAAGTCAAATAAGAGAGGTACAGGAAAAATTGGGAAAAGAAATGAGAAGTATGCAAGAGAGAGTTAATAGCTTGGAAGAGGAAGGACAAAAATTAACTGAAGCAAACAACTCCTTAAAAAACAGAATTGGCCAAACAGAAAAGGAGACACAAAAATTCACTGAGGAGAAGAATTCGTTAAAAAATAAAATGGGCCAAATGGAAAAAGAGGTTCAAAATCTAACAGAAGAAAACAATTTGTTAAAAATTAGAATTGGGCAAATGGAAGCTAATGACTCTATGAGAGAGTGAGAATCAGTCAAACAGAAACAAAAGAATGAAAAAATAGATGGAAATGTAAAATACCTCATTGGTAAAACAGCTGACTTGGAAAACAGATCCAGGAGAGACAATTTAAAAATTTTTGGTCTGCCTGAAAATCATGATGAAAAAAAGGTCCTGGACAGCATCTTTCAGGAAACCATCAAGGAAAACTGCCTTTAGAACCAGAGGGTAATATAGCCACAGAAAGAATCCACAGATCACCTCCTGAAAGAGATCCCAAATTGAAAACACCAAGGAATATAGTAGCTAAATTCCAAAATTGCCAGGTCAAAGAGAAAATACTGCAAGCAGCCAGAAGGAAACAATTTAAATATCATGGAACCACAGTCAGGATTACACAGAACCTTGCAGCTTCTACATTAAAAGATCATAGGGTGTGTAATATGATATTCTGTAAGGCAAAGGAGCTTGGATTACAATCAAGGGTCAACTACCCAGCGAAAATGAGCATAATCTTTCATGGGAGGAGATGGACATTCTGTGAAATAGGGGACTTCTAAACCTTTCTGATAAAAAGACCAGAGCTCAACAGAAAATTTGATCTTCAAATACAAGACCCAAGAGAGACATAAAAACATAAAAGGGACAGAAAAAAAACCCAACAACATGTTATTAATAAGGGCAAACTGTTTACATTCCTACAAGGGAAGATGACACTTGTAACTCTTGAGAACTGTATTGTTATTATGACATTTTAAAGGGGTATATGTAGAGGGGGTAGGTATAAGTTGACTTTGATGTAATGATAAAAAAATCTAATCAAGTGGATTAAATGGATCTAAATAAGTGGATTAATCTGATCTAACTAAGGAAAGCACTAGGAGAAAAGGAAAGGAGGAGGCAGACAAGGGTAAATTACATTACAGGAAAAGGCACAAAAACCTATTACAGTAGAGGGAAAGAAGGGAGGGAGATGAGCATTGTTTGAATCTTAACTCTCATCAGATTTGGCTCAAGGAGGGAATAATATAATCAGTTAGGTATAGAAATCTAACTTGCCTATAGGCAGTAGGAGGGAAAAGAGGAAAGAAAAGAGAGGGGGGATAGAAGAGAGGGAAGAAGTAGTAAGGGTAAAGGGGAAGAAGAGTGAGGAGGCTAATAGAAGGGAGGAGGGACTGAGGGGGGCCGGTGGTCAAAAGGAAAACACTAGTGAGGAGGGAAAGGGAGAAAGAAGAAAGAAAAGCATAAACAGGGGGGAAATAGAATGGAGAGAAAGACATAGATAGTAATCATAACTGTGAATGTGAATAGGATGAACTCTCCCATAAAACAGAAGCAGATAGCAGAAAGGATTAAAAACCATAATCCTACAATATGTTGTTTATAGGAAACACATTTGAAACAGAGGGACACACACAAGGTAAAGGTAAAAGGCTGGAGTAGAATATATTATGCTTCAGCTGAAGTAAAAAAAGCAGGAGTGGCACTCCTGATCTCAGACAAAGCAAAAGCAAAAATGGATCTTATCAAAAGAGATAAGGAAGGAAGCTACATCCTGCTAAAAGGCACCATAGACAATGAAGTAATATCATTACTAAACATACATGCACCAAATGGTATAGCATCTAGATTCTTAGAGGAGAAGTTCAGGGAGTTATAGGAAAAAAGAGATAGCAAAACTATACTAGTGGGGGACCTCAGCCTCCCTCTCTCTGAAGTAGATAAATCTAACCACAAAATAAACAAGAAAGAAGTTAAGGAGGTGAATAGAGTATTAGAAAAGTTAGTTATGGTAGACCTCTGGAGAAAACTGAATGGGGATAGAAAGGAATATCCTTTTTTCTCAATGGTACCATGGCACCTACACAAAAATTGACCATATACTAGGGCATAAAAACCTCACAATCCAATGCAGAAAAGCAGAAATATTAAATGCATCATTTTCAGATCATGATGCAATAAAAATTATATGTAATAAAGAGCCATGGGAAGATAGACGAAAATTTAATTGGAAATTAAATAATCTAATCCTAAAAAATGAATGGGTAAAACAACAAATCATAGAAACAATCAATAACTTCATTCTAGAGAATGACAATAATGAGGCAACATACCAAAACTTATGGGATGCAGTGAAAGCAGTTCTTAGGGGAAGTTTTATATCTCTAAACGCTTACATGAATAAAATAGAGAAAGAGGAGATCGATGAATTGGGCAAGCAACTAAAAAAACCAGAAAAAGAACAAATTAAAAATCCTCAATTAAAAACCAAATTAGAAATACTGAGAACCAAAGGAGAAATTAATAAAATTGAAATTATGAAAACTATTGAACTAATAAATAAAACTAAGAGCTGGTTTTATGAAAAAAAAACCAATAAAATAGATAAACCTTTGGTTAATTTAATTTAAAAAAAGGACAAAGAAAACCAAATTACCAGTACCAAAATGAAAATGGTGAATCCACCACCAATGAAGAGGAAATTAAAACAATAATTAGGAACTATTTTGCCCAACTGTATGCCAATAAATTTGACAATCTTAGTGAAATGGATGAATATTTACAAAAATATAAATTGCCCAGATTAACGGAAGAGGAAGTAAAATACTTAAGTAACCCCATCTCAGAAAAAGAAATTGAACAAGCCATTGATGAACTCCCTAGGAAAAAAACTCCAGGGCCAGATGGATTTACAAGTGAATTCTATCAAACATATAAAGTACAATTAGTTCCATTACTATATAGACTGTTTGGGAAAATAGCTTAAGAAGGACTCTTTCCAAATTCTTTCTATGATACAAATATGGTGCTGTTACCTAAACTGGGAAGAGTCAAAACAGAGAAAGAAAATTATAGACCAATTTCCCTAATGAATTTAGATGCAAAAATTTTAAATTCATCTCCAGCAATGAGGAGAGTCTTATTTCAGTGAGTTTTTGAACTGGGGTTACACCAGTGATGAAGATTTTAGGAGTGGGAACAATGGATGGTGCGGTGGAACAGAAGAATTCTAGGATGGTATCAAGTGACAGACCAAGAGGGCAACAGTACTGGGAAGAGCCAAGAGTAAGTTAGCTGTGAATGAGAAAGTGGAAAAAGAAGGATGGGAGATTCTGGTCACAAAGTAGAATTTCAAAATTTTAGATGTTCATTTTGGTGTAATTTTTAAATAATGAGGGTAAAATGGTATGGTGGATAGAGTACTGGATATGTAGTCAAGAAAACCTGAGTTGAAATTATAATTTTATGACCATAAAAACAAAACCTTATCAGATCCAATATCCCAAAGCTATTCCATCAATTCTTTACATGTAATTAATTTCCTTCTCCTTCTATTTTATAGTAGTCCTACCAAAGAAAGTTTTAAAACTGAATAATCATGGGTATGAGAAAGTTAGGATGAAGTTCTGGAAATTGGTAGATGACAGAACAAGCATGGGTAGAGAGTGATACAAGGAGAGGAGACTTCATGGATTGCAAGACAAACCACTGAAGGATGGTATTAGAGAAATTGTCCAAAAGTAGTAGGGAGAGAAAGGAGTATGAGGAGTGGAGAAGGAATGTCCACCAGTGGAAAGGGTTGAAAGGGTTCAAAGTTCATTTAAGCAAGGGTTCTTAACTTCCTTAGGGATTGTAGATGGATTTTGGGTCATCCATGAATTTGGATACAAACAAATAAAGTCTTTATTTTCATTAACACTTATTTTCCTTTATAATCTTATATATTTCATTTTATCCATCTTAAAAACATTACTCAGACAAGGGATCCATACGCTTCACCAGACTGCCAAAAGGGTTCATGCCACAAAACAGGTTATGACCCCTGATTCAAAGTGAGGATTTGGGTGAAATTTTAGTTAAAAGCTTCAGGATGTAAGGGTTGGTCCATGAGACATGAGAAGCTCTCAGGAATGATTCTCTGTTGTTAGAAGCAGAAATAATTCCAAGTAGCTGGGAAAAGAGGAGGCTGCCTACAGAGCTTGGGAATTCACTGGCACACTCAGATTTTTAAAAGACAGGTATAGAAGAATAGCAGAGTCTTCAAAGAACTGTGTCAAGAGTGACAAAGGCAAGAGCGAAGTGAGGCAGGTTATGACTATTAAGGACAAAAAACACCCATTTTTTTCTGGCTATGTTGGAGGCAAGAAGAGGTCCTTTCCCCTAAGAAAGAACCACTGCTTAGGATATATAACTAATAAGAGTCAAGAAAAATTTTTTCAATTAACGAAGATGTATTTTCTTTCCTTCTCATCTTCTCCTTCTTTGGAAAAAAAAAGAAAACAAAACATTTGTAACAAATATGTATAATTAAGCAAAGCAAATTCTGCATTGTCCAGTAATGCACACATTTATATATGTGTGTGTGTGTATGTGTGTACATATACATAAATACATGCATATATGTTTGTTTATGTATGTATACACATCTCATTCTCAGGATACAGTATACACACATACACACATTATATATGTATATATATTTAAGTATATCTCTATCTATATATAAGACATGCCTTATTCTGCATGCTGAATCCATCACCTCTCTGCCTGGTAGTGGGTAGCTGATAGCATGGTTCATCAATGGTTGTCTGGAATTGTGGTTATCATTGTATTGATTGGAGTTTCTAAGTTTTTCATAGTTGATGGGTGACAATAGCAACAAGGCTCAACTAAACACTTATTATTTTCTGTTTTCTTTTCCAATGATATTGATTTTCAGAAGGATAAACAGAAATAGTTAGTACAGAGTAGAAACAAATGACGAACAAAGACATAGATTTTATCTAGATACTATTGTCAATGAGTTCAAGTTATCAGGTCCAGATGAATTATATCTTAGAACAGAGATTTCTGAGTGTGGTGGTCCATGTAGCCCTGGGGGTCTCTGAGACCCTTTCAGGAGGTCTGCAAGGCCAACACTATTTTCATAATTACGTTAAGATGTTTTAATTTCTAATATGGTAAATCAATAAATGTAGCTCATATAAACAAGAGTTTTTCTTGATGGGATTTCCTCAAAATAATTTTTAAGATTGTTAGAGGGTCCTAAGACCAAAAAAAGTTAGAAAACTGTTGTCCTAGAGCACTGAAAGAACTCTCAGATGTGATTAATAACCACTGTTGGTGATGTTTGAAAGATCTTAGAGAACAGGAGAGTTGATAAAGACTGGAGAAAGGCCAATTAATTTCTCAATTTTGAAGGGAAGAAGGTGGAGAACGAAAATTAAAGATCACCAGATTTGACTTCCATTCCTGACAAAATTCTATGACACATTGTTTAATGGGATGGTTACTGAACACTTTGAATAGGAAAAAAGGTCACTTAAAGACATCATAGCTTTATCACAAACAGGTCATAACAGACTAACCTCATTTCCCTTTTTGACAGGTTAACTACACCAGAAGTGAGACAGCATGGGGTAGTGGATATGAGGCTGGGGTCAGAACAACCTAGGTTTAATTCTTGCCTCTGATATGTACTGGCTGTGTGATCTTTGGCAAATTGCTTAGTATTTCTGTGCTCTATGCAATCATGTAGTTGTAGAACTGCTGGCCTAAATGGTAAAGAGCATTTCCTCATTGAGAGATCTCTATAGCAATGAAATTGCAGGTCTGAATAGAAAAAAACACAAATAAAATGAAAGAGGTGGAAGTGGGGAATGCTGTAGACTTAGTCTGGTTAGATTTTAGCATAGTATTTGACAGAATCTCTCATGCTATGTTTGTGGAATAAGTGGTAGATTTAGAACTGGTAGAATGAAAGGACCCAAGGAGTAGTCATTAATGGAATGATGTTGACTTTAGAATTCTCTAGTATAGTAGTTCTCAAGCTTTGGGGGATCAGGATCTCTTTACAGTCTTAAAAATTATTGTGGACCCCACTGCTCAAAGAGCTTCTGTTTATATGGGTTGTATCTATAGGTAATTATTGGATTATAAATTAAAATGTCAGTATTATTATGAAAGGAATTTTAACCTCATGGACCCCATGAAATGGCTTGTGAACCCCTGATCTAGTTAAATGCTCTAGCAATTTGTTTTTGGTCCTGTGCTATTCAACATTAAAAAATACTTTCCCCCAATTACATGTAAAAACAATTTTTAATATTCATTTTTTAAAGTTTTGAGTTACTAATTCTGTTCCTCTGTACCTTCCTTCCCCTCTCCCTTGGTAAGCAATCTGATATAGGTTATAAATGTGCAATCATGTAAAGCATTTCCATATTAGCTATTTTGTGGAAGAAAATTTGAAAAAAAGAATGAAAGAAAGAAAGTGAAAAATAGTATGCTTCTGTCTGTATTCAGATGTCATCAGTTCCTTCTCTGGAGATGCATAGTATTTTTCATCATGAATCCTTCA
Organism: Vombatus ursinus; assembly: GCF_900497805.2. Taxonomy (NCBI): domain Eukaryota; kingdom Metazoa; phylum Chordata; class Mammalia; order Diprotodontia; family Vombatidae; genus Vombatus; species Vombatus ursinus. The sequence continues at coordinate 657,279 of NW_020944476.1, read as the reverse complement.
AGATTGTCATGAATCATTGTATTGGAGCAAATATTAGCAAATAGCTAAATCATTCAGAGTTTCATCATACAATATTACTGTTACTGTGTAAAATGTTCCCCTGGTTCTGTTCACTTTTCTCTGTATCAATTCATGTAAGTCTTTTCAGGTTTTTCTGAAATCATCTTTCTTGTTATTTCTTCTGGCACAATAATATTCCATTACAATCATATGCCACAACTTGTCTGGCCATTCCCCAATTAATGGTCATCCTTTCAATTTCAAATTCTTAGTCACCAGTTGTTCAACATTTTTAATCAATTATCTGAATAAATGCATAGATGGCATGCTTATCAAATCTCTAGATGACATTTGAGCTAGCACATTAAAGATGGAGTTGGGATTACAAAATTTCTCAATAGGTTGGACCAACTGGAATAAGACAATTTTTTTTGCAATGAATTCAGTTTTTATTTAATTATTTTCTTATTTAATATTTTATTTTTTTGAATTACATGTAAAAACAAATTCAACATTCTTTTTTCCTTTTCAAATTTTGAGTTCCAAATTCTCTCCCTGTCCCCCTTCCCCCCTGAGAAGGCAAGCAATTTGACATAGGTTACACATGTGTAGTCATGCAAAACATATTTCCATTAATTCATTCTGTGAAAGAAAACACAGACAAAGAAAACCCCAAGAAAAATAAAGAAAGTAAAGTAGAAGTAAAGAAGAAGTATCTTTGAACTGCATTCAGGCTCTATCAGTTTTTTCTCTGAAAATGGACAGCACTTTTCATCATAAATCCTACAGAATTGTCTTAGATCATGATGACACTTGTGACTCTTGAGAACTGTATCTCTATTAGGACAATTATAAGTAGTATACATAGATAGATGGTGTGGGTATAAAATGATTTATATATAGAAAAAAGTAAGGGTTGAAAAAAAAAGATTGTACTGGAAGAGGAAGAAAAAGAGAGGCAGAATAGGGTAATTTACATCATATAAAGAGACTCAAAAGACCTATTATAGGAGAGGGAAAAAAAGTAGGTGTGAGCATTGTTTGACCCTCACTCTTAATGATTTGGCTCAAAGAGAGAATATCATATACACTCAGTTGGATATAGAAATTTATCTTACCCTAAAGGGAGGTAGGAGGGAAAGGGGAAAGTAAACAGAAAGGGGGGGTGATAGAAGGGAGGGCAGAAGTAGGGGGGGAAAGAAGAAAAAAAAGAGGGACTGATAGAAGAGAGGGCAGATTGAAGGAGGTGTTGATCAGAAGTAAAACACTGGCGAGGAGAGACAGGGTGAATGGAGAGAGAAATGTACAAACATGGGGAAAATGGGATGGAGGGAAACACACAGTTAACTGTGCATGTTAATGGGATGAACTTTCCCATAAAATGGAAGTGGATAGTAGAGTGGATTGAAAACCAGAATCCTACAATATGTTGTTTGCAAGAAACACATTTGAAGCAGAGAGAAACATACTGAGTAAAAGTGATAAGGTGGAGGAGAATATATTATGCTTCAGCTGAAGTAAAAAAAAAGTCAGGGGTAGCAATCCTTATCTCAGATAAAACAAAGGCAAAAACATCTAATTAAAAGAGATAAGGAAGGAAGCTACATCTTGCTAAAAGGTACCATAGACAATGAAGCAATATAAATACCAAAAATATATGTACCAAGCGGTATAACATCCAGATTCTTGTTTTTTTTTTTTAATTTTTTTTTTAGGCAATTGGGGTTAAGTGACTTGCCCAGGGTCACACAGCTATTAAGTGTCAAGTGTTTAGTGTGAGGCCAGATTTGAACTCAGGTCCTCCTGACTTCAGGGCTGGTACTCTATCCACCGCACCACCTAGCTGCCCCTAGCATCCAGATTCTTAGAGAAGTTAAGTGAGTTACAGAGAGAAATAGAAAGCAAAACTATACTAGTGGAGGACCTCAATATCCCCCTCTCAGAACTAGAAAAAAAATCTAACTATAAAATAAACAAGAAAGAAGTTAAGGAGGTGAATAGAATTTTAGAAAAGTTAGCTATGATAGACCTCAGGAGAAAATTGAAAGTGAATAGACAGGAATATATCTTTTTCTCAGTGGTACGTGGCATCCACACAAAATTGACCATGTATTAGGGCATAAAAATCTCACAATCAAATGCAGAAAGGCAGAAATATGTATATTTGTATGTATATTTGTATGTATATGTGTATCTGGCCACTGGACCCTGATGGCTCTGGAGGAGAAAGTGAGACTGGTGACTTTGCACAGCTCTCCCTCACTTAAATCCAATTCACTTGCACATCATGGCATTACCTCGATGATGTCATGGTCCTCTTCGAGAATGAAGGACAAACAACAAAAACAGATCATTGTATTTCTGAGAATAGGTATTATTCGTAGTAGATCATCATATAATATTGCTGTTACTGTGTACAACATCCTCTTGGTTCTGCTCATTTCACTTTGCATCATTTTACGTAAGTCTTTCTAGGTTTTTCTGAGAACATCCTGCTCATTATTTCTTAAAGCACAACAGTATTCTATCACAATCATATACAACAACTTGTTCAGCCATTCCTCAATTGATGGACATCCCCTCAATTTCCAATTCTTTGCCACCACTAAAAGAGCTGCTATAAACATTTTTGTACACATAGGTCCTTTGCCTTTTTCTTATTGATCTCTTTGGGATACAGACCTAGTAGTGGTATTGCTTTGTCAAAGGGTATGCATTGTTTTATAACCCTTTGGGCATAGTTCCAAATTGCTCTCCAGAATGGTTGAATCAGTATACAACTTCACCAACAGTACTTTAATGTTTTAATTTTCCCATATCCCCTCCAACATTTGTCATGTACTTTCTCTGTTATATTAGCTAATCTGACAAGTGTGAGGTAGTAGCTCAGAGTTGTTTTAATTTGCATTTCTCTAATCAATAGTGATTTAGAATTTTTTTTCATATGACTATAAATAGCTTTGACTACTTTGTCTGAAAACTGCTTGTTCATATCTATCTTTGACCATTTATCAGTTGAGGGATGGTTCTTATTTCTATAAATGTGATTCAGTTTTCTATATGTATTTGAGAAATGGAGTCTTTATCAAAGAAAATCACTGTAAAAACTTTTTTTCCACAGTAATGATTGCCAATTATGTATTTCCTTCCACCCTATTTCCCTCCTGTTTATCTTACTCTCTCTCTTCTTTTACCCAGTCCATTCTTAAAAGTGTTTTGCTTCTTACTTTTGTGTCTTCCAAACCATGCTTCCTTCTATCAGTTCTGCCCCCCTTCTGCTTCTCTTATTCCCTTCCCCTCCTACTTTCCTGTATGGTAAGATAGATTTCTACACCCAATTGAGTGTGTATGTTATTCGCTCTTTAAACCAATTCTGATCAGTAAGGTTAACATGCTCCCCTCCCACTTTCCCCATTTCCCCCTCCACTCTAAAAATCTCTTTCAGGCCTCTTTTATGTCAAAAAATTTTCCCATTCTACCTCTCCCTCTCTACTTCTCCCAGTGCATTTTTCTTTCTCATTCCTAAATTTTTTTTTTTTTTTGGGTAATCATATAATCACATTCAACTCATACCTCTGCTTTATGTCTCTGCATTCTCCTTCTAACTACCCTAATAATGATAAAGTTTTTTAGGAGTTATAAATATCATTTTCCCAGGTAGGAATATAAACCGCTTAACCTTATCAAATCACTTATGATGTCTCTTTCCTGTTTACCTTTTTATGCTTCTTTTGCGTCTTGTGTTTGAAAGTCAAAATTTCTAGTCAGCTCTGGTCTTTTCATCAGGAATGCTTGAAAGTCCTCTATTTCATTGAATATCCATTTTCCCCACCATGAAGGATTATACTCAGTTTTGTTGGGTAGGTGATTCTTGGTTGTAATCCTAGAACTTTTGCCCTCTGGAATATTATATTCCAAGCCTTCTGATGCTTTAATGTAGAAGCTGCTAAGTATTGTGTAATCCTGACTGTGGATCCACAATATTTGAATTGTTCCTTTTTGTCTGCTTGCAGTATTTTCTCCTTAACCTGGGAGCTCTGGAATTTGGCTACAATATTCCTGGGAGTTTTCATTTTGGATCTCTTTCAGGAGGTGATCAGTGAATTCTTTCAATTTCTATTTTACCATCTGGGCAGTTTTCTTGATAATTTCTTGAAAGACGATGTCTTGTCTCTTTTTTTTGCTCATGACTTTCAGGTGGTCCAATAATTCTTAAATTATTTATCCTGGATCTATTTTCCAGGTCAGGTATTTTTCCAATGAGATATTTCACATTTTCTTCTATTTTTTTCATTCTTTTGGTTGTTCTTGATGTCTCAAAAAGTCATTAGCTTCCATTTGCCTAATTCTAACTTTTAAGGAAATTATTTTCTTCAATGAACTTTTGTACCTCCTTTTTCATTTGACCAATTCTACTTTTTAAAGAGTTCTCTTCTTCAGTATATTTTTGTATATCTTTTTCCATTCAGCCAGTTCTGTTTTTCAAGGCATTCCTTTCTTCACTGGATTTTTGTACCTCTTTTACCATTTGGCTTGTTCTGTTTTTTAAGGTGTTATTTTCTTCAGTACTTTTTTTTGATGCCTCCTTTACCAAGCTGTTGACTCTTTTTTTTTCATGTTTTTCTTGCATCACTCTCATTTCTCTTCCCAATTTTTCCTCTACCCCTCCTATGTGATTTTTTGGGGGGTAAGGCAATTGGGGTTAAGTGACTTGCCCAGAGTCACACAGCTAGTGAGTGTTATGTGTCTGAGGCCAGATTTCAACTCAGGTCCTCCTGACTCCAGGGTCAGTGCCCTATCCACTGTGCCACCTAGCTGCCCCCTACATGATTTTTAAAATCCTTTTTGAACTCTTCCATGGCCTGAGACCAATTCATATTTTTCCTTGAGGCTTTGGATGCAGGAGTTTTGACTTGTTGGCTTCTTCTGAGTCTGTGTTTTGATCTTCCTCGTCACCATATTAACTTTCTATGGTCAGAATTTTTTCTGTTGTTTGATCATTTTCCCAGCCTATTTCTTGACTTTTAACTCTATGCTAAAATGGGGCTCTGCTTTCCAAGTGGAGGGGTACTGTTCCAAACTTCAGGTATTTTGTTCAGCTGATTTCAGAGGTAATTCTGGGGACTTGTCAGTGTTGGTTCTTCCAAGGTGGTTGCCCTGGTTTGTGAGCAATCACAAGCACTCTTTTCAACCCTGGATCCCTGATCCCCTGTGGCTGCAAGCTCTAATGTGTTATTGTTCCTCCTCACTGGGGCTAAGACCTAGGACTTCAACCCAGATCCAAGTATAGACAATGCAACAGTCCTACCTCTGGTGCCAGCAAAGAGACCCCTACAAATCTCCTTCTGAACAGTTGTCCAATCCCCTTACCACCTGAGGGCTGAGAGGTCCGGAAACCATCACTGCTGCTGCTGATTGGTCACCCCAAGTCCTGCTCTTGGTTTGTTGGGACTGGTCTGTGCTGGTGAGCCCTTGGCTGGACTGTGTTCCTCTCTCACCCTAGTGCAGCAGACCTTTCCTGCTGACCTTCTAAGTCGTCTTGGGCTGGAAAATTGCTTCATTCTGTCTTTTTGTGGGTTCTGCCACTCTAGAATTCATTTAGAGTCATTTCTTAAACGTATTTGGAGGAGTTTGGGGGAAAGCTCAGGTGAGTCCCCTACCTTTACTCTGCTGTCTTGGCTCCCACAATAAGATAAAATTATAAAATCCTACTACATTTCAGAGTCTCATCTATTGTAATCCACACTAAAAAAAATTCCCTCTACTGATGGATAATTATTCAGATTAACAAAAAAGACTGTCATTGAAGGAAAATCAGCTACGTCTTAAGGCTTCCCATTTCACTTTTGGATAGCTCTAATTGTTAGAGTTTTTCTTCTTATGTCAAATCTAAATTTACACTCTTTCCATATTGTTTTTAGTTCAGGCTTCTGGAGCCAAGTAGAATGTGTCTGTTCCCATTGATATCCTTGTAAATGCCTGAAGATATCTAGTATTCTCCCAAGTATTCTTTTCTCTAGGCTAAGCATCCCCGTTTTCTTTAACCAATCTTTTTAGTTGTTATGCAGTCGTGTCCAACTCTTTGTGACTCCATTTGGGGTTTTAATGGCAAAGATACCATATTCTTCTCTAGCTTATTTTACAGATGGGGAAATTGAGGCCAATTGGGTTAAGTGACTTGCCCAGGGTCACACAGCTAGGAACTGTCTAAGGCCAGGTTTGAACTCATGAAGATGAGTCTTCCTGACTCCAGGTCCAGTACTCTATCCACTGCACCACCTAACTGCCCAACCAATCTTTATATGACATTTATGTAGGACTATTTACCCCATTGGTACCATTCTCTGAACACTCACACACCACAATTTCTCACTGTCCTTCCTTAAATCACTGTCCAGAACTGAAGACAATATTCTAGATGTGATGTGACCAGAGAAAAGAATGGTGGGAATATGACATTCTTTTTACTTGATGCTGTCTCTTCTAATGTGAACATATTAGCTTTGGCAGTTGCTATAGCACACTATTGACTTTGTAGTCCCACTGAGAGCTAAATTGCTCATTAGCTATAACTGTTTGGCTTTGAGAGGATTATTTTTGAATGATTTTGTTTTTGAGGAGAGGCAGCATGGTACAATGAAAACTCCAACTCTGGAGTCAGATAGACTTAGATTAAAATCCTGTCTCTTTAATTTAGTATGTGTGTAACCTGTGGCAAGTCACTTACCTTCTCTGGGCCTCAGTTTCCTCATCTGTAAAATAAGTGGATTGTACTAGATGTCCTCCCTCTAATTCTGATGTTTTTATTTTTTAAAAAATGATTTATTTAGTATTTTATTTTTATCCAATTATATGTAAAAACAATTTTTAACATTCATTTTTATAATTTTGAGTTCCAAATTCTCTCCCTCTCTCCCCACCCCCTCATTGAAAAGGCTAGCAATTTGATATAGGTTAAACATGTGTAGTTATGCAAAACATATTTCCATATTAGTCATGTTGTAGAAGAAAATATAGACCAAAAAATATGGTTTGATCTTTATTCAGACTCCATCAGTTCTTTCTCTGGGGATGGGGAAATATCTTAGGATGTTTCAACCTAAGTCCTTCAGAGTTGTGTTGGATCATTGTATTGCTGAGAATAGCTAAGTCATTCACAATTGATCATCTTACAACATTGCTGTTACTGTGTATGACATTAGGAGAGTACTTTGTTATAAATTAAAGTTATATATAAGTATCAGTTGATATTCTCTGACCTGGTTTGGGTGACTGTTTTATTTTGTTAACACAAACCCAATTTTATAGAATTCCAAGGCTAGGCAGTCCCGTTAGAGAAAATTATCTGTCTGCCCATGGACAAAGCCTGTTTTTTGCTTTCTACTAGGCAGTTAGAGACTGACTTTTAAACTGGATATTGCTGTTTCCAAGGGAGGAGTTGGGGGCAGGGGTTCTGTTAGGGGAAAAGGGATTCCATTTGTGACTCCAGCAGAGCAAAGAGTAAGGGATGACCATCGGAGTTAGCTAGGGGAAGATGGTACCCAAGGTCCCCATCCTGATCATTGGGGATTTATGGGAAAGATGTTTTTCTGACAGAGTGACATCTTGGTGTACTTTTTTTTTTGTGGATGACCATCAAAAGTGACTGGCTTTGGAAAAGTTTTAGCTTGTCTTCATCAGGCAGTGTGACCCAGAGGCAGCAGTGAAAGGCAAGTCAGAAGCCAGAGTGAAACTGTTGGTCGAGGCAGCAGTAGATCATGGGATTGTACATGGTGGAGCTCATGGTAAGCAAGAAAAAGTCCAGGTAGACCTGCTTGATAAACTTGTGGCAATAGGTGCCCTGATGGAAGGTGTCCAGGATGAAGCAGAGGCGATAGGGCAGCCAGCAGATGGTAAAAGTTGCCACCATCACCACCATGGTCTTCAGGAACCTCTTTTTTTGCTGCAATAGTCTTGGTCTCTGTTGGATCCTGACTAGCTGATTTCTAAGGGATGACCTGTCTCTAGAAGGTGACACCTATGATGCTGTAGGTGACAAACATCATCACCAGTGGCAAGAAGTAAGTCAGGATTATCACAGTGAGATAATATCTGTGCCTTAAGTTCTCTTTCGTCATCTATTCCTCATTCTTCTGGATAACTGACCCTGGCACTGACTCCCTCCCCATCCCTCATTATGGGAGGGAGTGGGGAGCCTGCCCCAGTAGAAAGCAGGCTCATTCACCTGGGGAAAACCCAGCTCCAATTTTTAATCCTATGAATCCAAGAGTTAGACTTTACTTTCATCTCTATTACATTTTATCTTTATTTAATTTGGCCCAGTGTTCTTGCTCTCCAAGAACTTTTTGGGTCTTAACACCATCATCAACAAGGAATAAATGTAAAGTTCTTTATCTGGGTTCATAATATTAACTCTACAAATGTAGGATAGGAGAGCCATGGTTAGACAACAGAACAGCTCCTGTGAAAAAGATTTGGGTGTTAGTTGCTGTACAGTGTGATATGACATCCAAAAAAGCTAATTCTAGGCTGTGTTGATGGGCAGCTAGGTGGTGCAGTGGACAGAGTGCTGGGCTTGAAGTCAAGAAGAGTCTTCTTTCTGAGTTCAAATCTGGCCTCAGCTACTTACTAGCTATGTGATCCTGGGCAAGTCACTTAACCCTGTTTGCCTCAGTTGCCTCACCTGTAAAATGAACTAGAGAAGGAAATGGCAAACCACCCCATTATCTTTGCCAAGAAAACCCCAAATGGAGTCAAAAAGAGTCAGGCATGACTGAAACAACTGAACAACAAAAGGCTATGTTGAGAAGAAGACAAAGGATGTAGTCATTCCACTCTGCAGGGGTTCCTATTCTTTTTTGTGTCATGGGCCCTTTGGCAATCTGACAAGGTCTATAGACCCCTTCTTAGAATAATGTTTGCGAATGCATAAAAATAAGACAAAACACATAGGATTACAAAGAAAATCAATTGTGTGGAAATACAGTTGTCAAAATATTTTTAAAAAACAAGTTCATGGATTTCACGTTAAGAACCCTTGCTACACCCTTCCCAAGTCAGACTGAATTTGTGACAATGTATTAAAATCTGGGTATGACATTTTAGGAAAAACGCTTGAATTTGTTCAGAAGAAGAGAACTGAGAGATAGAGAAAGAGAGAGAGAGAGAGAGAGAGGCTTAGAGAGCATGCCAAATGCTAGTTGAAAGAACAGGGCAGATTTATGAAGAAACAAAAAGTTAGAGAGGCCATGATAACCATCAAGTGAAGATAGCTAGGTGGTACAGTGAATAGAACACTAGGCTTCGAATCAGGAAGAACTGAGCTCAAATCTAGCCTCAGACACTTACTAGTTACCTGCTCTAGGCAAGTCACTTAACTTCTATTTATCTCAGTTCTATGATTCTACCATAATCAGGATAATCTTTATCATCATTTTTATTCTTGTCCTCATTCACCTCAGTGCCATTATCATTGTCATCATCAACCAAATGGCACTGCACTAAATCTTTTCTTTTTTTCTCCTTCCAGGAATACATAAAAACAAACCAGCCCAGGCACTTAAAATGTGCCACATGAATCTTAAGTCATTTTGCTTTGATGCATCTAGAAGCCTAATGTTTCTCACCAATGGACATATATGGCTCTTCCCTCTATAGCTATGACTCACACCACAGTCCTAGGCTGGGAGAAATTGTTTTGTCAGCTTTGCCCTACATTGGACACCTGGTGGGAGCTGGTGCTTGAGAGTATGAGGAAGGGTGGAGAGAGAAAGCCACATCTTAGATCTAAGTTTTTGCATTTCATCTCCCTGGTGGTTAGCAATAACCTCACTGCTTTGCTTCTTTTGTGGTAGAGTCTGGGCTTTGGTGTCTTGATTCGAAAGATGCCCTTGCAGTCAGAAAAACATAGAGAAAAACCACTACTGAACTACCAGAGGCTGAACTTCACTTATCTCTCTTCTATATTTCCAGAGAAGATATGTCAGTCAAACGCTGACATTGACAAATTTGCAATTCATTTTATATACATTGTCTTATTTAAGCCTTATATCAACTCTTTGAGGTATGTTATTATTCCCATTTTACAGAAGAAGAAACCGAGTCTCAGAGAGATGAAAGATGTGTCCCTAGTCTTGTAAGAAGGAGAGGCAGGATTTGAAGCCAAGTCATGATCTCAGGATTTCCCAACACTTAATATCTTTTTTTTTTTTTTTTTGGCTGGGCAATGGGGTTAAGTGACTTGCCCAGGGTCACACAGTTAGTAAGGGTTATGTGTCTGAGGCCAGATTTGAACTCAGGTCCTCCTGAGTTCAGGGCTGGTGCTCTATCCACTGCACCACCTAGCTGCCCCAATATCTTTTCACAGATAGTGAATCCATCAATTAAACAATTAGGTGCCTACTATGTTCCTAGCACTGTCCTAGGTAGGATCAGTCTTATTTTGCAGATGGATAAATGGAATCACATGGGAGGACAGATGATAGGGGTGGGATATAGACAGCTGGTTAGATCAGTCAGGTTGATGACTGAGAAATGGAATCAAACTATGGGGTCTGAAGTCACTGACTTTTTGATTTGACCTGTGATTTCACTTGTGTAGGGAGTTGTCAATGAGGAACTCCCTCTACCAAAGCAGATAGCCACCTGCTCTGCAACTCTTGGTCTGAGGGAGTTGCCTGGAGGTTCTGAGAAGTTAGATTAAGTGACCTGCCCAGGATCACACAGCCAACATATATATCCCCCACCTCTAATTTCATTAGGGATATTAAATTAGGTGGACCAAAACTGTTTTGAAAAAAAAAATATATTTTTCTCCTTTAATGATCCAATTATATGAGGGAAGGAGGGAACAAATATTTATTAAGTGCCTACTATGTGGTAGCCACTATGCCAAATGTTTTACTAATTTCATCTTATCATATCATATCCATGTCATCATATAGGGTCATAAAATCATGATTTAGATCTAGAAGAGACCTTAGAAACCATTGGGTCCAATTTTTTCATTTTACAGATAAGAAAACAGGCATAGGGGTTTGTGTGTGTGGTTAAATGACTTGTCCAGGTCTACACAGATAGTAATTATCTAAAGAGATTTTGAATTCAGATCTTCCTCACTTCAAATCAAGTGGTCTATCCAATATGCCACATTTTCCCCATTTGGAATCCCCCCCACCCTATGGAATCTTACCCAGACTTCAAGATTCAACCTACAATCAATTTCTAAAATGAAACCTTTCTTGACTCCCTTAGTCTACAGTCCTTTCCCCCACTTTCTCTGAGCTCCCTTAATACTCATTATCTATACTGCTCATTTGACACATAGCACACTGGAAAGACTATGGAGAAGAAACAGCGTAAATCACTTCAATTCCCTGCACCTCAGTTTCCTGGATGATCTCTCAGATGCCTTCTAACTCTACTGTAACTTACCTATCTATTCATCTGTCTCTACCTATAGTTATTCTATAGTTATTATTATATATAAAGCAACAATGTGATATATCACAAAGTCTAGGGAGTCAGAGGATCTGGGTTCAAAAGCTGGATCCCCTACTTTTTTTATCTACATGACTCTGGAGGGGTCCTTTCTCTCTGGTCCTCAGTTTCTTTATCAATAAGATGAAAGGGTTAAACTTGATACTATGTAAGGTCTCTTTTAGTTCTTTATTCTAGGACCCTCTGTGTATGCTAATTATCCTTTTATTTGTATGTGTTCTATCTCCCTAACTACACTTCAGCTCTTTAATGACAGGAATTGTTCCTTATACATCTATGTATTTTTCAATAACACCTAGCACAGGGTCTGCCCCATGGTCAATGCTTAATAAATGTTACTTGGATGAGTGAATGAATCCATGGATATCTGTGGCATCTGATTCATGACATTGTGTTTAACTATCTTTTCCTTTTTAACATTTTAGAAAAAGCAAGTCAATCATATTTGGCCAGTTGTGTGATTGTATATAAGAATAATCTTAATTGAAATTATCTAACATATCACTAACAAAACAGGAATTTCCATTTTGTAAAGCCATTGGCCACTTGACACTTTCCAATCCCTCCCCAAACATTTGTGTCTAGAGACATCCCTTACCACGTAGCACAATGTGGCTGTCAGGGTTACCACACTATTTCCATTGTTACTTGTCTTGAGACTCAGGTGGCCTGAATGTGAATCCCCAAAGATAGGTTATTTCCATGGGATTTAAAATCACATTTCTGTCATCAGGCAGAGTTGGTGGGTGGAATGAGATTTGGTATGTAGGAGTGGGAAAGAGTGAGTTGAGAAGCTCAGAGGATGCTTCTCAGAAAATCGGTAACTAACAGTGAATGTTTCTTTGCTGCAGAAAAACTAGGCTCTCCTCTTGACTCATCCTGGGACCTTGAAGGAGGAGGAGATATTTACATGGAAGCCCCCTTTTGGACTGTTGGTTTCTGTTTGAACCCATGTAACTAACCTGGGGATTCTACAGATCTTAGTTCTCCAAATGAGAGGCTCAAATACTGCCTATTTTAATATGCTCACATCTTATCTCTCTTGAGTTCCTTCCAGATCCAATATTCTATGATTCCAGATGCAATATGCTATGATTCCAGATCCAATATTCTATGATTCACTAGAACTGTTGACTTGATATACCTTTCGTTAGAAATGAATTTTCCCCAAGACATGTGGTCCCTGGAAAAAACTGTGTGTTGGTGATAGGACTATTTTATTAAATTTTGTATTCATGCTTTTTTATTAACACAATTATCATTTCCCAGTACCCCTCTCCCCACCTCAGGACCCTTTCTTATAACAAATGAAAACAGTTAAGCAAAATAAATCAATACAACAATTGGGTCTGACATAATATTCAATAATCCATACCTGTTGGCCACACCTTCTTTCTCAAGAGGAGGGAAGCATTTTTCATGACAGGAATTTACCATTAACATATTGACATTTTGGGAGAGAAAGTTTTGTTTATCAAAGTGTTTAGCAGAATTATAGGGGGTGGGGAGAGTGGAAGAAAGGCAGAAATCCAGTGATATCATTCAAAATGTAAGTAGAGCAGAGTTAACCGCCAGTGAGAACACTGACCAACAATGATAGAAGAACAAATTGTGAAACTTAAGTCCATCAGAATGACACTCTCTTCTCATTGGTGGAGATCAATACTTTCTACCTGTGAGAGGGGCAGGGCAAAGTTGTTGAGAGTGAGAGAGAAGAGAGCTCCAGTTTCTTTGGCTTCTTTAGTCTCTTCAGATTTCAAGAACTTCTGTCATCTAGCTTCAAGGGAGAAGATGGGTTATGGCAACCCTATTTCAGGTTGCTGAAGGGAAAATAAAACTCTGCAAAGAAGCTGAAATGAGAGGAGTTAGCCATCTCTATCATGTCCCTATTTTCAGTTTGCTACTCTAGAGATTTTGGGGGAATTTTTCCTTGGAGGAGATCTAATACTCCCTTGATTGAGTTGAGTTATCTCACTCCCAATGGAACAACTCCTTCACTCTGTTTTTTCTGGTATATGTTCTTCTATGTTTACTTTCTCTTATCTCTGTTATGCTATTGACTTGGATAAATTGCCTGTGTTTATTGTGGAACTGCTATTTGGTGGGAAGGATGTCAAGTCTTGGATATAAGCTTGGGGTCCTCCTTCCCCATTAAGAATAGCAATCAGAAATTTAACTTGAACCTGAAAACCATATCCCCTACACTAGTAATATTTATTGGAGCAGATAGATGTAATTCTAGTCTGATACCTCCTCTCTCTAGGAGAGCAGAGTGGGCAAACTTCTGGCCCCAACCTCCTACTTCTCCTCCTGGTAGGAATGAAATTCTCCCTTAGGGAAGAGTTGGGGGAGAAGAGGCTAGAAATATCTATTCTGTCTCTCTTCGAGTCACAACAATACACCCACATTACATGTTGGGAATAGTCCTCATTACATAGCTGAATTCACTATGTCTACCCAAAAGTGTAAAGAGAGAAAATTACTTTTGAATACTGGACAGTGCCCAAAGAAGGCAGGCAGATATTGAGTGTACAGTAAGCAGCCTGTGGGCACTTCACTCTAGGGGGGAAGGAAGGTTGGGGTATAAAAATGGCAGAGGAATATTGAAAGGGAAGACAGGAAGGAAAACATTGCCAACTTAATGATGTGGTCTTGGATGGATCTGCTACAAGCCTCCAAAGGTTTCTTCTGGTGTCTTTGAGGATTTTTAAAAAAATATCCACACCAGACAAAGAGAATAGTCTTTTTTTTGAAAAGAGAATATTCTAAGAGTATTCTATATAATGTCAGGTTTTGTCAAGTTTGATGTGGTAGAAGCCTGAATCTGATCCCTGCTTTTAAGTTAGATAAGGAGAGGCTGAGGAGCTATAGAAAGTCTAACAAGAATGTTAGATACATCTAAAAAAAGCACCATATTCAATTCTCAGTTATAAGATTTCATATGCTATGAATGGGGTCTTCACTTTCCAGGAAGCACCTTTCCAAGAAATAAGCTAACAGAACTATTGTTATCTGTACTCATGAGGGGAAGATTGGATGAATAGACACATCTCTTCCCTATATGTGGGGGACAGCAGGGGTGTAGGGTGGGGCAAAGACTAGTACCTCTGGTGTGAGAGCTGCTGAGCCCTTTCCCGGGCTGCTTTCCACCTTTGGTGTCCACCAGTTCCACCTAACTCTCACCTGTGGCTCCAAGAAGCTGTAGCATGTGCAGCAGCCCACGCCCCAGTAAGCCGTTTAGGCAGACGAGCTAACCCTGGTTGAGGGTAACCAAGGGGTCTCAAACCCGTCAGTGAGTTAGCATGTTAAGACTTCCCCTGGTGGAATGGGTGCTTGAGAACAATTTGTTCCAACGGCCATGAAGGTGGTTGAAAGCTTAGAGTTGGGTTAGACAAGTTCATCTACTGCACCTTGAGCCATTACCAATCGTCTTGACTCTGTTCTGCCACTGGACTGTGATGACTCTGGAGGAGAGAGTGAGGCCAATGGCTCTATGCAACTCTGCCTCATTTAAATCCAATTTACACATGAATCAAACAGAAAAAAGGGGAGAGCAAAAGTGAGGAAATTGAAAGACTTTTGAATCAACAAAATTAACAATGTGAAAAAGATATGGGAGGAAATGGGTTGCTGGGGGAAAAATCTTTGTATCAAATGTGTCTGATAAGGATCTGATATAGACAATTGACAGAAATAAGTAAGACCTAAAACCATTCCCCAATAGTAAGAGGTCAAAGGATTTGAACTGTTCTCAAAGAGAACCACAAACTATTAAAAACCATATGAAAGAATGCTCCAAATTACTAGTAATAAGTATTGAAAGACAAGTGGGATTGTCCAATGAGTCCTGTCCTTATGAGCAGTATAATATGCTTTGCTGATCTAATTCCCACATGAACTTCAGAGCATATGTAACTACTCTTTTTGGTCTGTATGCCACATGAAGAAGAGGAACCTTTATATTGACTGCTGAGTCAGAACTGAGATTGCTTTCAAAAGTCCCTAACTGGCCTGTGTTTTCTCTTTTCATTCTGGTTGCAACTGAGGGAAGACGTACTGTAAGCCTCTGGGTGGGGAGTGATGATGCCTCAGGTCTTAATCTTCCCACCTGCACCCACACATGGCTAGGGGGCATAGCCCATCTTTGAATCAAACCCAGATGCTAAGATAACATTTTCTTGAGCAATTTCATCAATCCATCAAGAAGCATTTGGAAGTGAACTTAATGGGATGAATGAATGTACCAAAGGCTTTAAATTTTAGGCCACTTTCTCCCAGGACTGAGGTGGTGGAGGGGAGTGTGTTTCAGCTCAGGGGAATGGTTTAATCTTCTATTCTTGCTATATCTTTTCAATAAATATCCATTGTAAAACCTAATTGATATTAATTGGTTAAATGAAATGTGGGTATTAATTATCAGCAGTTAACATTAAGAATGCACTTGGAATGGGGGCTCAAGCTAGGAGCATTAGAGAAAGACCCCCTAATCCCTCAGGCTACTCTAGAATTCGAGGAGAGGGGGGATGTAGCCTTATTCAGGAACCTAACTTGTCTCTAAGTTGGGATAAAGATTCTCAGAACTTACAAGGATTCTATAAGGAAATGCAAATTGAAACAATACTGAGTCTTTGCCTAATTCCTCGCCAGTCACTCTTGCATCCAAGGAGGTTGGATTCCTTACAGTACCATGAACAAGAAAATCTGTCTTTCTGTTCCAGGCATTTTCTCAAAGGTAGAGTAAAAGGGGGAGGGGAAGGTATCCCCACCCTCCTAGTTCAGTTCATGGTGCCAGCATTGTGGGTGAACTGTAATCTTCACTTTCTGGATGCAACAGGAAAGAGCAATATTGTCTCAATCTGGTTGGGTTTTAAAGGTGCAACTTGTTCCGCCTGTGCCACCAATCAAAGGAGACAATTCCCATCCATGTGGCAGAGGAATTCAGGGGAGCAGGATACCTCCATGTTAGGTGATATGAGCATTTGTGGGCAAGCCCCTTATATATAACTATCTACCTAACTATCTATTTGTATGTTTGTCTGTCCCTCCATCTGTGTCTGTCTGTGTATCTCTCTCTTTCTGTCTCTCTCTTTCTCTGTCTCTCTCTCTGTCTCTCTGTCTCCCGCTACCTCTCTCTCTCATTGTATCCTCCATCCCAAAATCCTCACTGTGGTATGGAGATAATTCTTGTTCTCATTGCCTATGTTAATAGAACACAACTTCTGGCAAGTTCTGTCATCCTGGAAAAGCTTCACACATAGTTTCAACAATACAGAAGATCTGTCTTCTGAAGACTACCTTAGCTTAGCTAAGCATAGAGAGGTTCATCACTAAGTGGCTGGCCCAGGGCCATAAATTCTTTGGTCAAGCTGTTATCACCTGCATTTGCTCTGGGGATGAGATTAATGGAGGTGCTATCTCTGACTTCACCAGGTGGTGGTGCTTCAAACTTTGCTAGAGTTAGGTTTTTGCAGATTTCTGGAAAAGAGGAGCTGGAAGTAGAGGTTTAGAAGATTTCATTCTCCATCTTGGTACCCCCATGTGGGCAGAGCAGGGTTGCCAGGTCTTCAGTTATGTGGTAACCTGCTTTTTCCTTCTGAGACTTTCATAGATCACTGCTACCAAAGCAGTTGCTGTTGCTGTACTTGGCAAATGGAAGTGGGGAGAGACTGTTGAGACCTGAGAGTGAAGGAGTTTGAAAAAATGGGAATGCTTCTCTGAGTCATCTCTCCACTCTGCCCACCCCCATCCCTGCAGCTGGGAAGGAAGTAATTCCCATTAACTGCCCTATTCCTCCACATTCTCTCTCTCTCTCTCTCTCTCTCTCTCTCTCAGATAAAAGCAAGAGAAATTCTCTTTTCTTCTACTTAGACTTTTTCTTCTAGTTAGGCATATGTATGTCTATGCAAATTACTATTCCCTTCCACTTTACTCATTGTCCTTGCTATCATTCCCTGCCCCTGCGTCTCCCTCCTTCATACAAAAGAAATTCTGGCAGCCACTAATTCTTATGTAATTAATACTAGCTCAGATACAGATTTGGGGGAAAGACTTGGGTCTAGGGAGGGAGGGAGAGAGACATTTCTGCTTCAGCCTGAATCACAGGGAAGGGAGGAGAGCAGACAGTGAATCCATTTGGAAGTTAAAATACAATGTGGGTATGCTGAGATAGTATTTCTAAGTAGGAGATGGTATAAAGAGAGAGATTAATAAAATAAATGTTGATTGACAATTCTCCCTCTCCCCTGGCCCAACAGAAAAAAGTTGTTGAAGCAAAAGGAGATCTAAGACCTGGGCAGGGGAATCTATCTTACAGATTCTTCTTCATCTTCAACTTCATCTGATCCAGGTTTGCAATGTTAGCAAACTTTCCTAATGACAATGCCCTTGTGGTCATTAATTGGGTCACTAAAGAGATGGGGTGTCACGGTCCAGACTCATTCCATCATTTCAGTTGTGTTCAACTCCTTGCAACTCTATTCAATGTTTTCTTGGCAAAGATACTGGAGTGGTTTGCCATTTCCTTCTCCAGCTCATTTTACAGATGAGAAACTGAGGCAAACAGGGTTAAGTGACTTGCCCAGAATCACAGAGCTAGTAAGTGTCTGAGGCTAAATTTGAATTCAGAAAAGATAAGCCTTCCTGAGTCCAGGCTGCGCACTCTAGCCACTGTGCCCCCTAGCTGCCTCCTAGTCCAGCTGCTGATTGAATGCCCCTCAAGTCCCCTTCCTGTTTGGTATTTGTGAATCTACCCAGCAACAAAATAAGTTATAAGAGCAGAGATCCAGAAATCTGGACTCTTAATAGGAGAATGCATCACACTGTATCTCTGAGCCACCTTTCACTTGTACATCTTTAGGACTGTAAGATTGGGGAGCTGCATGCTTACATGCCTACGTGTAATAAACTGTTTGACGTGCAATCTTTTACCTGCTTATGTTCCTTCCTGGTACCTCACCCTGATCTCTACATACCCATGAAACAAAGGTATAAAATTACCCCCAGTCTTGTGTAGTCTATTTCTGCTTCTATAGGGATAAGGTTGAGGCACGAGAAAGGAGAAAGTGATTATTAAGAATCACATAGATTTTAGATCATCTATAAATATCAACTTAATTGTTGGCAAATGTAGCTGACCATAAATCTGAAGTCATTGTCTAATGACCAGTGAGTGGATATCCTCTAAGAGGGACGGAAACATTTCAATCTTTATGTTTTCATTGTAAACAAAAGGTAATTGTAGCTAAATAGAAGGATGACCCATGGGGTTTTGCTTGAAAAGGCAAATAGTGGAGCTTGGAGGATCACAGTTCCAGATCTTGGAAAGATCTCAGAGATCATAAGCCCCTCACTTTGCAACTGAGGAAACTGAGGCCCTGGGAGGTTAAATGTCTTTGTCCAAGATCCCGCAAGTTCCAAAGAGTCAGAGGCTGGATTTGAATCCACATCCTTTGACTCCATCCACTGTTCCATGGTGACTTCCTTCCATACTTATTTTTATTGTTTGTCTGATGGCAATAAGAAGCATCATTTCATGGAACATTTTGTCCTGTTGTAGTAGAGGGCTCATAAAAACTATTTATAAAATGACCATTGTGACCATGAAAATAATTGTAGCTCAAACACCTGCTGAGGTTGAGGAGTTCTGGTGTTGGAGTCACCTTGAACTGAGAGCCAATTGTTAAATTTTTGGTGTGAAGATTTGTACCTAAGGAATTGGCAAATGTTACAAATCGAGGCTTGTTTTATTGTTTTGTTGATTGTCTGGACTTAAGAAAGTGATGGAGAAAATATTAACAATGCAGATTAAATTTTAAATTAATTTAAATTTAAAAGTGTGTTGTGAGCAATGCCCCCCCTGCCCCCAGAGAGACTGCTATTAAACATTTACCAGCACACTGCTGGTGAGAAACATGAGAAATTCTATGAAAAACTCTTTAAGACCCTCCAAATTCAAGTCATATCCTCTCTGATAATTAGTTACTTTAATGTGAAGGTTGACATAGGGAATTATGGAGGAACATACCATTCAGGAGTAAAACCAAAAGAGATCAAGGCTTATTGACAAAAATCTTAACTCTCATCTCTTTGAAAAAAGAATTGGTTGGTATTAGAAATGGAGAACATCAAATAAAATAATATAAAATTAAATTGATTGTATCTTAACAGACAGAAAATCATTAATTCTTTTAAAAAAAAACTCTTAGAACCCACATTGGAGTAGCAGAGGGAAGGTGGTGGTGTTCAAGATGACGGTAGTGATTTGTCATGCCTAGCACATACAGACTCCTGAAAGCAAGAGTTCTTTATATTTAGCCTTAAGGTAATAGGTTTTTTGAGAAAATTTTCTTTGAATTCATGTTTTTTTTTTTTGCATCAAATGATGGTTTTAAAGTTTTAGAAGCTTCTTTTTTCCTCCTAGAAACTGTTCTTGTAATTTAGGGATGTGGCCAACGGGTAGACTGAAGTCTGAGTGCACCAACCAGTTCATTTACAACCGACAAGGATAGCTCCAGCATCTTGTTCAACTTGTCCAACTCTTTGGCTCCAGTTTTCTTTGAGAATTTGTTCTTGGATCTATTAAAAAACAAAACAAAGCAAAAAACTTTACAGTAAGCCCCTGTTTCCCAGTGACAAGTTGTACGGTATGCTCAGCCTCTTACGCAGTATCTATTCCATTTAAAATATCGTTGCCATTCAAACTTCCCTGTGTATCTGCAGCAATTGGAACTGAAACCCAGGTCTTCTAATCCCTAGTTCTTTCCATGGACTAGAGAGAAGATCTTCACATCTCAGGTTACCTCTAGAAAAGTATTTACTATTGGGTACTATACTTGCAATTTCAGTAGTTACCACCAGCTGGCTACATTTGACTGCATAGGCTCAACACCAAGGCTTATCCACAGCATGAAATTTAATAGGACTTTTTCTCTTGAGAAGCAGAGAGCAATTCATGACTATATATTTGAATTTTTCAGCTGAGAGTTAGGGATCAGACTCACTGGGCTCTACTTTTATAATAAATCCAAAACAAAATTGATAGGAGCCAGTTGATGACTGTTACAGTGAGGGCCATTGAGTGTTTCTGTTTCTAAAAGAAATTGAGAAGAGTAAGTTTTGAAAGCAAAAGTAGTCTATTCCTGGAACAACCAAATTATGTTCAAATCCCACCCCTGACACTACTTGGGCTAGATTAGTTGGCCCTTGAAGTTTCTTCTAGCTCTAAATTTATGATCTCTTAAGCTAAAAAAGGGCAGCTAGGTGTTGCAGTGGGTAGAATGTGCCTTGAGTCAGAAAAACTCATTACCTAAGTTTAAATCTGGCCTCAGACACTTAATAGCTGTGTGATCTTGGACAAGTCACTTAACCTTTTTTTACCTCAGTTTCCTCATCTGTAAAATGAGCTGGAGAAGGAAATGGCAAACTACTCTAGTATTTTTGCCAAGAAAACCCCAAATGGGGACATGAAGAGTCAGACATACTGAAAAATGACTGAACAGCAGCAAAAGCTAGAAAAATTCTTTCTCAGGATCCTAAGTCCTATATGTTCCCAACCCAAGGCAGCCATTATAGAGATGATGTCACTGAGGGAGAAATTCCTTCTTCCCTCTTGTTGTCTACTTTAGAAGAAAGAGGCCAGAAAAGAGAGCAAGTGGGTGATAGATTGGACCCCTATTTTATTGGATCCCTATTTTATTCCAATGAGTATTAATCAGTCTGATATGATTCCATAGGGGTAGTGATTATAAGTTCTGTATATTAGCCTCTAGAGCTGTGAACTGCAGATTGTAAGTTTACATGCTTGATCGTAGGAAGCTAACTAGAGGACTTCCACCCTTGTTTTTCCTCGTTATGGTGACTTAAGTCTAGCATGCTGGAGGTGACTCAATTACAAGGAAAGCCCCCTAGCGATTTTTGTTGCTTCTCTATCCCTTGTCATCCCTCTATTGCCCAATATGGGGAGATGACCATGAGCAGTTGACCAATGAGTGACCCTGGTTGCTGTCCTGCAGCCTGCCTTTCTACCAACCCATTGGCCCATGTAGATGTTTTGACATTTGTTTATCAGTCCAGTCCATAGGTGTGCTTATCAGCTTGGCAGGACTCCTTGCATGGTCAAGATAGGTCTGTTAAGGTCTACTCACTAGCCCGTTTGCCAACCAGTGGCATTCTGTATTTTGTGTAGACTCTCCTAGAAGATTAAGGCAAGGTCTACGCAGCAAAAAGACTGTATTGCTAGGTACTGAGCACCATAAAATTAAGGCCCTGGAGGAAGGGAACATCTCAGAGGAAGATCTAAGGTATACTTTATTACAGGAGACCATGGACCATTTAATAAAGAAACATTGGTTCTGAATTCTGCCTCAGTTTCTTTATTATAGGTTGGACAATTTTAAACTCCATAGCTGGTCTGTCAGCTTGTTTTTACAGACTTTGCAGAAGTGTAACTCCTCTGATAAGAGTCCATCCTCATGAGTCCTGTTCAGTCGGTCACCAAGAGTTTGGGTCATCTTTTCAAAAAAGTGTTACTGAGCATGTCCGTATTCTACCAGGAGACGCTTGTCAGATACGTCCAGTTTGACTGGAATATAGTGTTTGTGAAGAGAAGGCAATTAGGTGATACAGTGGATAGAGTTCTGGACTTGGAGTCAGAAAGATCTAAGGTCAAATCCCCTCACACATTTACTAGCTGTGTGATCCTGGGCAAATCATTTAACCTCTATCTGCTTCAGTTTTTTTTTCTGTAAAAAAGAATAGGGATAATAATAGTACCTACCTCCCAAGATTGTTGTGAGGAAAAAAATAGATAATATTTGTAAAATGCTTTGTAAACTTTGGGGTGCCATATTATCATTATTATTATAATTGTAATTGTAATTATTATAAGTAGTATGAAATAAGGCTGGTTAGAGGAACCAAAGGGTAGATCTTTGTGGACCCTAATTGTCATACAGAATATTAGCTACCCTCTTAGCATTTTGCCATCGGCAGTATACCTGTGTCCAAATCACTGTTAAAGTATTAAATAACAGATGGCCAACCGCAGATCCTCAGGGTACTCCACTGGAGACTTGTCAAGTTGACAATGTACTGTTAAACTATGGCTCTCTGAGTTCACCCTTTTGAGTTCTGAATCCACCTGATTGTATTACTTATAGATTAGTCCCTACTTCTCCATCTATTCCCCAAGACCAATACGAGATTCTTTATTAAATGCTTTACTAAAATCTGGATAAGTTATAATTATCTTATGATTTGAGTTTAGTAATTCTGTCCAAAAAAAGAAATGAGGCTAAACTCCAGTGGTTCCTTATCATCTCCAGAAGCAAATACAAAATGCTCTGTTTGGCATTCAAAGCCCTTCATAATTTAGCCACTTTCTACCTTTCCAGCCTTCTTATACTTTACTCCCCAACACTTACTCTTTGATCAATGTCACTGGCCTCCATGTTGGTCCATGAGCAAGGTACTCCACCTTTTGGCTCTGGGCATTTTCTCTAGCATTTCTCTTGTCATTTTCCCATGCCTTGGAGCACTCTCCCTCCTCATTCCTAAAATCTCACCATCTACAGGAAATCTTTCCCACCTCCTCTTTATTCTAGGGCCTTTCCTCTGTTAATTATTTCCTACTTATTTTACACATAGCTTGTTGTCCCCCTCATTAGATTGTGGGCTTCTTGAGGGGAGGGACTATCTTTTGCCTCTTTTTATATTCCCAATAGTGTCTGGTATTTAGTAGGTGCTTAATAAATGCTTACTGACTGACTCATTTAGTGACTAATCTGTCATGACCTGTTCTTGAGAAAGTCATCTTGGCTTTTTGTAACTATTGCTTCCATTTCAAGACATTTACTAATCATCTCTTAGATGATCCTTTCTAGGATTTTCCAGGAATCGAAATCAAGTTTATTAGTTTATAGTTTGCAGACTGTTTTCTTTACTTTCTTGATGAATTGTGACCATATGTGCCCTTTCTCAGTCCTCCCATTTTCAATGACCTTTCACATTTAGTGGCTTACCAATTTTTCAGTATCCAAGGATATAGTTCACCTGGGCCATGTGGCTTGAATTCATTGAGGGTAGCTAAATGTTTTCTTACTACCTGCTTACTTATCTTAGCTGTCAACTCACTGTTAGTCGTTTTTATTCAGTCCTTTCCAGTGCAAAAGACGTACTCTCTTGCAGAGACCTTATCCTGTGCCTCAGATACTATCTTGCCTTAGAACTTCCTGAGCTCCTGAGGCCTCTTCACCTGGAACATCTCTCTGCCATGTTGGCTGCCTTCTTCTATTTATGAGTTCCTCCTGACCTCATGTGAAGGGCCCAGGTGGGAGAAACTTCATTCTCTCCCTTATTCTGCTTCTAACTTGGCAGACTTCAACACCATGGCCCTGCAGCAATTAGCTTCCACCTCATTCCCCTTTTCAATACTCTTTTTATGGGTTATGTTTCACCTTTAGAATGTAAGCTCTTTGAGGGAAAAGAACTGTCTTTTTGATTGTTTTTGAATTCTTAGCACAGTGCCTGGCACACAGTAGGTGCCTAATAAAGACTTAATTACAAGAAGCAGCTAGGTAATGCCATGTGCAAGAGTGAGTTAGAGGAACTTGAGTTCAAATTTGACCTTTGACCCTGTATGACCCTGGACAAGTCACTTAACTTCTCAGCCTCAGTGTCCTCTGCTAAACCTATCTCACAGGTAGGTTGTGAGTAGTGGTATGCTAGAGCCAGCTTGTACTAGCTCTCACAATGTTCATAATGAATGTTAAACTGGCAAATGCTACAAATCATGGCTTGATTTTTTGTTTTATTGATTATTTAGACTTAAGTGGTGGAGAAAAATTTTAATAATGCAGATTAAACTTAAAAGTGTGTTGTGTTGGGGCAGTTAGGTGGTGCAATTGGTAGAGCACCAGCCCTGGAGTCTGAGTTAAAATCTGGCCTTAGACACTTACTAGCTGTATGACCCTGGGCAAGTCACTTAACCCTGGTTCCCTCAAACAAAAAAAAAAAA